>NC_045170.1:26292691-26325191 GCF_900700415.2 Clupea harengus | reverse complement strand
GTGTCTGACTATGTTTGTGTGGCACATGTATTGTGTAAGATTTTGTGCTCATGAATGATTCATGTTATATCAATGAACATCAGTTGGTTTTGGATGAGTGCTTGGGTGTTTACACATCATAGTCCATTCTCTCAAAAACCCACTGAAAACGCTATTACTGCACTCTATCACCCTAAATTGATCTTTTTGTCAATTCAGCAAATTGCTCTTCAGTTCTTTAGCCCTCCATTGGAATCACTGTTACCACAGCACTCAAAAAGGACTAGTTAGAATCACGCACTTCGCCATAACCTTGTCTGTGTTAAGTTACCGTTTTGAAACTTTTGTAACTTGAAAGTTACCGTTGCTGACACTTTTAAAAAACGGTTTTGAACAATGGTCTGATGCAAATAGATTAAACAGTGATAGATTAAAGTGTGGCTTCTTAATGGCATCCCTTTCCTAACCAGCTTCTTAACAACATCAACCTAGTTTATGTTGTTGCTGTTATGAAGTGACGCAGCGGGGTTAATAAGGGTTCAGGCTGAGGTTGCGAGACGGGGAGTGGGGCAATGACGTCATTGTGTCAGAAAATGTGCGGATCGGGCGTCCACACGAACACGGATCCGCTAGTGTGTAGGAATGTATCCACTCTGGAGACCGGATTCAAAAAGTTCCGGATTTAGGGACCCAACCCGCCAAGTTCGTGTGGACGGAAGGCAGATCCGACAAAAATAATTCCGGATTCAGGCAATCCAGGTTTCGTGTGGACGAGCCCTGAGTTGCCCTGAGAGGGGTGCTCTCGCCACACCTCCTCTCCTGATCTTATCAGAGGGTCTTTGATACTCCTCAGGCCTCCACCCCAATGAATACAGGCCTTTGAGACATTTGCTCACAGCTGGGTCTCTTAATCAATTTCCCCTGTGAACAAATGTTGTGGAATTTCCCGTCTCAGAGGTAGTAGACTGATGGGCTATGGGGTGACACCCATTATGCTATGGAGGATATAAAAACTGAAATGTTACAATGGCTGACCAGATGAGATCTCTGTCTATCTCCCTTGATGCGCATCACTGTACAAGATTAAACCTGTTTCTTGACTGATCATATCTCAGACTGAGTCTCCACCAATCTTTTGGTACTAAAAAAATACCATCACTATCTAGTCTCTCACTTCTGCTCTGCTCCTGGAAAACAGAATAGGTCAGAACAGGACTTCTGAGAAACTCCATCCTGCCCTTCCTGATCTGCTAGTTTTCTTCTCACCAGCCTTTTTCTGTTCCCCGAGTATCTAAGTCTGGAGATGAAGACTGAAGAACATATTGTGGCGTGTAGCAGGAGTGATGTGTGAATGACTGTGTGCTTGTGTGTTCATAGTGTGGTGTCTCCCTGTGTTCCATGTGTGAATGTTGATGTCAGCAGAATTCAGTTTTATTGCTCTAAATTGGAGTGATTGGTGTTTTCCCATGTCTATTACAGTCTGCATAATGTTAATGTGTGTTAGAGTACTCTAGTGTAATTCTTCTAAATAATGTTAATTTGTGTTAGAGTACTCTAGTGTTATTCTTCTACATAATGTTAATGTGTGTTAGAGTACTCTAGTGTAATTCTTCTACATAATGTTAATTTGTGTTAGAGTACTCTAGTGTAATTCTTCTACATAATGTTAATTTGTGCTAGAGTACTCTAGTGTAATTCTTCTTGTGCTTTAGAGTCTTTCTGAACCCTGAGTCGTCCTGACGTGTCCATGTATAAGCCATCCCTAACTGCCATTCTGATATTGGTGTTTGAGTGCTCATGCCTTTGATTGTCATTCTTGCCCTTCATTGAACAAAGATATCACCTGACACTACGAGATCACTACTATATTAATCCAACTGGGGAGATGCTGAATTAAAAAAAAACTTTAGGAAAGAAAAGGGCGCAGTGTCAAATAATTCAGTTTTTTAAAGATACTGTACATCATGTTGAAAATGGTGTACCAAATGAAATACCATAATCTTCAGCACATTCACTTCTTTGTTGCCCTCTTTTTCTTTAGCAAAATTCGACATTTGAGTTTGCTGTGCTGTGCTGCACTGTCAAGGTCCTCCTAACAAGAAGAACTGAGATGTGTCTGTGGATGGACAGTGGACTCATGGCATGTTTGTGATGTACTCACGATCATCACCCTCTACTCTTTGAACTCAGATTCATTGTGACTATAAAGGGCAACTCTAGCCCAGGGAGAAGTCACAGTGATATGCTTAGTCCGAGCAGTTTCTTTCTGAGCAACGATGAGAGTGTGTATACTGCATTTGTGGCTGATCTCGCTCCTAAGAAGCTCCTTCAGTGAAGGTGGGTTCAGAGGTTTTAGACAATGTTATAGACAATGTTTGTTTATGTAAATGTAAATATTGTTATAGACAGTGTATGTTTATGTAAATATGTAAATGTAAATATTGTTGAAGACAAACTACAAAATAGCTTCACAGTACAGAATGACAGAAGAAAACACTTAACAGATACAGTACTGCTAAAAGTCAATTTACTCAGACATCAGCTGGTGCAATATTTTAAAACGAAGAGAAAAGCTATACATTTGCAATCATGTAAGGAGTAAATATTTGGCTTCTAAAAGTATTCAACCCCCCTAAAAGTAAATACGTTTTTTTCACAATTACAAAAGAGTAATTGTATAAAAAATGAAACATTATTTGATTTAAAATATGTATGCTTTAGTATATTTAAAAGCAATATATTTTATTTGTTTGCAAACCATAAAAATAAATAACTGAAATGCAGTACTCGCAGAAGTTTTCAAACCCCTGTGCATTTCAGTTCCAGATTAAGGCTGAATAAAGAAAGAAATTATTGGAAAACGATACAGAGGTGCCACTTATCTGAGCATAACTGGCCTTATCATAAATATAGCCACAAGTGGCGGTCACAGGGTCCAAGCAGAATGTTCGCAGTGCCCAAGTGGCCAAAGTTGGAATCTGTTTCAGCAGGTGAAAGAAGAACATTGGGATTTTGGAGAAGTTACAAAAGAATTTGAAGGCGAATAGAATTTTTAAGAACTAAGATTTAAGATTTTTTTTTATTTTCTTCGCTGCTCGGACCCTCAAAAGCTGCGATCAAGGGCCCTAGCACCTCACAACCTGTGACATTCTGTCATCAAACATGGCACTCGCATCTGATGTGTGTGCCGAATTTCATGTTTTAGACATTGGAGTGGAATGGAAGCACCATTCTCCTGTTTACACATGCAGATGGTATTATGCTCAGTGCACAAATTATCCTGTGTTGTTTGAAGTTCATCATTTTATGCATCATGCTTAAATACCACATCTCTGTCGGGTTCCGCGTACTGCACAAGAGTTGCACAAGACTTGCACAAGCCATACTTACACAATACAGGCTAAATTCTGTATGTTTATGATAAATTATAGGTTTGCATGTATGGTTACTTTAGATGTGTATAGTAAAGGTCATGAGGCACAGTTACACAGGTACATTTAGCTACACTTATCTACACGTGCACAAATCAGATTGTTTTATTTCAGCCTGTTCAGATACCTCTATAATTGATGGGATAATAAAAGATTGACTACAGCACCTAAGGCATATAAGAGATAGCTCTGTAAGATGTTCGATGTTGACTTTCACTAATCAGATGGGTTAATTTTAAGCATTTTACAGTTTATTGAATACGTAGAGCACTTTACCTTATCATGAAGGGAACCACCTACCACATACCAGGGATGGAAATTATTTCTGATACATGTATTTTAAATGTGTCAAATTGGTATTGTGTTTTCAGGGCAGTATTTTCCCATACTATACTAATAATTCTGTCAGTATATTTTGAGAATGAAGGATGGGGAGGGGGGAGCAGGAACCAGCACAGACCCACAGAAGTGCTCTATTGAATGTTATTGGGTGACTAAGCCTATATTGAATACAACACAAAGGTGTTTCTGTTCAAAAGAACACACAGTTGAATCAACAACACTAAATGAAGTAAAAACAAATGCTGCATATTATAACCTTCATGGAGTTAAGATTTCTTGAAGACCCGGGCATTAGCTTAAGCTCAGTGTTCCTTAATAAACAAGCAACCAAGTGAATGATCAGGTTTAAAGTGTTACTGGCTTCGCTACTTGGACCCCAGAGTAGGAACTAGTATGAGTGGTTAAAGTAGAGATCTCCTGGATATACAAATCACTTTGTCTAAGCGTCATCAGCCAGGTTGTGAGGAACAGGAAATGAAAGCTAAAAAGACAACGTGATTCAAACGCTTCACTGAGGAAAAGAGGACATATCCAACTGTTTTGATGTCCAACTGAAGTCCAAAAGTAGAAGTTACATCACACCGCCCAGATGCTTTGTAGAAAAGTCTGTCCATCAAACCGAGCATCTGAGGGAGATATTAACTGGTTGAGGGAGGCCACCACAGTCCATCACTCAGAAAAATCTATTTGAATTGGGGTGCAGGTGCAGGACTCCATAATGAATCTATTTGAATTGGGGTGCAGGTGCAGGACTCCATAATGAATCTATTTGAATTGGGGTGTACACAGTTTATTATAGAATAGAATAGTAGAATCTGTGCCTAGATGATAATGTATTGTTTGAAGAATTTATAGAGGCTTTATGCCACCTTCTCTCTTATAGATAATAGGACTTTTATTTTGACATGGTAAAAGGTTTTGCAGATTTGGTTATGTGTTAATGTGAACTTGTCAGTACAGCTACAGATTTTGTTACGGACGGATGCACATGCATTTAATAGTTTAATGGACCCGTATGAGGCTAAAGCTCTTACGGTGGTGATAGTTTGCCAGTTTATTAAATGTACTTTTACGCAAAGGAAGAAAATAAAAGAGTAATTTTACCAGCAGTAAGTTTCATGCCACTATAAATACGGAGATCCGTAACACAGGGAATGCATGAATGCACAGGGGTTGAATATTTATGCAAGCAGAATGTTTTTGTTTTTAATTGATTTATTTTCTTTGAAAAAATACTTTTTTAGCCTTTAGAAATATACTACAGCAAGTGTTCACAATGAAAATACTGACTGGGAAGTATTTTCTGTAAAGCAGAAAATGGGAGATGACTTTCAGGGGGGTTGAATACTTTTTCAGACTACTTTATGTTGTCTTGTATCTGTACAATTATGTACATTATGATTATGTCTCTATATAGAATGTAGCCAGGAGCTAAGGCTGAATGTGGACTTCCCTGGCAGTGATGTGCTGCAGATCTACTCCCCTGATGTGCTCCACTGCCAGGGGGCTTGCAGCCAACATCACTCATGCCAGTTCTTCACCTTTGTCAGGCCTGACTGGACCAGAGACGACAGGTGCCCTACAAGCCAGCACACCGCGAACAGTACAGAAACATACACCACACCAACACATATGTACGCACACAAATGCTAACTGAAGTAAAATCATCATTGGAGCTGTCATGGACAGAAAGTTCCGGCTAGCCAGAAGTTCCGGATGACGCAACAGAGACATTCTGATCAGCTGTTTTGCTTTTGCACGTGAATTATATAGAATCTTCATGTCACACCGAACATTACTAGGGATTTACGGCGAGAAATACGATCAAATAACTTAATATCACCGATTCTGTTTATTTAAAGCTCGCTTTGGACGTCTGGAACTTCATTTGGATCGCGGACTTCCCCGCTAAAGACTAGTTTGACTGTGAACACAAAGCTATCGCAGTTGTTCTTAAACTTTATGTCAGGGCACCGCACAACAAAATATAGACTGACAGGACATTATAGGGCGACAATTCAGTTTCACTTTGAATGACGAGACATTTGAATTTATTTTAAACTCTGATGTAGAATATGCCTACTGTATAGAATAGATTCGGTTTAGACACGGTTTTTCAGTTGTCACGATTTTTCACACCAGCGAACACGGACGCAGACACTTACCTATTGTGCAGATGTGAAACTCCTCCCGTCTTTACAGAAATGCTAACAAAGGTCTAATCTACTTCTCTAAACGTGTTTGGAAAACTCGTTGCAACTATTTCACACCACCCAATGTTTTATTGTTTATGCAATTGCGAAAGACAGAACATACAGGAACATAATATTTTATACAGGATGCAATTTTTTGCAGGTGCAGAAATTAAGTTACACGATAGTAAATATCACAATACATTTACCCAATGTCATTTGGCCATTTCAATGGAACGTTTTTCCATCATTAAATCCCATGATAAAGAAAGAGTTCCTGGCTGCACTCTTCAGATGTCACTTTGACTTGTTTTATGGTGTGTGCACCACCATTATTTGACATCATAATTTAACTAAAATATGTTTTACCAATTGAAAACTCTTAAGCATACATAGGTAAGCAACACTTAACCAGCACTTGATAGTAATAACTATTTAATAATGTATTTCCCCAAACAACTCACAATTACATTATCGCTGTTAAGGCCAAGGGTAACCCTAAGCGTAAAAGGAGGGCAGAGGCTTTTGGAATGCAATCACAAAATGATTGATTTATTAAATAATTAAAGTTGATCACAAAGTGATCAGTAGTTGTAATGTGTGGAATGTGCTGTGTCCATGTCGAATGTTCCAGAGTCATGAAAAGGGACTCGGGTCACAGGAGCAGCTCCTTGGCGCCGGTGTAGTCGATCAGCTGTTAAGTGACAGTCCCGCCCACGAACACACCTGAAACCTAGGCTTAGGGGAGCAGACACAGAGAAAGGCAGCGAGTAACAGAGAAGGCCTGATGACTATCACAAAAACAGTAGATGTGCACTCAGCTACATGGATGTGGCATGTGTTTTTTAAGGCCTGTTTTAGTAGAAAGCCCTCTCACCAACGTCAAGGTACAAGGCCATAGAGAGGTTTTTTTTTTTTTTTTTTTTTAAATGAAAAACAGAAAATCTAATAATGCATTACTGAACATTTTAGCAACACCACCCTAATTCCTCCTATATGTAGTGAAGTGCTGTCTGGAAGGCCAGGTGTGTGGGTTAGTGTTAATGATGTTATAATTAACACGTAAAACTATTTAAACTATTTAAATGAGGCAATAACTAATAATTAAACCTATTCTAATGATTCATACTAGAGCTAAATCTTCTGTTTTTCATTTGTTTTTCAATAAATAATAATCAGATCAAAAAAATCAGATCAACTTTAACTGATTAGCCTTTGTATGCACGATTGCTGAACCCCCTGATCCTCACTGACTTCCATGACCAGTTAGAGACACATTTATTCTGTGTCTCAGACCTGTTAACATGGGAATCACTAGTGAAAAACAAGAAACTCCGCCACCGTCACAAAGCCCATCTGGTTTACTTAGGGCAAACCAATTAGCAGTGAACAACAAACATGAACAAAGGAACACTGAGAACAACAAACCTGAATTGATTGCAATAAATAAACAAGGAAAACGATTGAAACAACAATTATAAATAACAGAACAATTATCTAACTTTGATCACTGTAATTTTTTTTACATATAAACAGATGACTGTAAGGAGAGATGCAGTCCTGATGGAAGACCTCACCACATCTTCCACAGGCTACCACTGCATCCTTACCTCTCCGCACAGTCCGCCTGCAGTAGCAGTGCACCTCCATGAAGTAAACAGGAATAGCAGAGGCACTCTTCCTCGTGCTGGGGAATGGTGCTAACTGGCCAGCCTGTAAAGAGGAACAGAGATGAGTCCGCATGTGGTCTTGATGGTACTGTACCATGCAAGGATCCTCACCTCTGCAGAGAGTAAGACTGTTTGCAATGGCAAACAGTCCACAATCTGCAACCCCCTTCTGTCCCTGGACGTCTGGCCACTGTAGACAAACTGTCTTCCCTGCAAACTGTAGAATGGCAGTTACTTGGGCAGCAAAGTCATCTGTGCAAGTACGATGAAGGGAATCAAAGATACTTACTTCTCCTACCTTGCAGCCGACATTACTTACCACAACCCAGTGATTCCCACAAATATTCATTATTTGTACAAATCCCTGGGTTGGTGCTGGGAGAGGTGTCAGTAGGGCCAGGGAGGTGGTGGAGAGGAGGTCTCCGACATGAGGGTATTGGACCCTCAAGAGTGCCATGGCATGATCGATGGCACGGTCGTCCAACCAAGACTGGGGCTGGAGCAGCATCGCCCTGATGTTGTCCACCCTGTCACTCAGTGACGCCAGAACAGGTTTGCCTGACTGGACACCCGAGATGATAACATCACTGTCCTGAGAAACACACAAAACAGTAACTGGCTCATGAATATGAGAATAACAATAGCAATATTATCCAGCAGTTAAGTCTGGCCGAACCAGACTATTTTTACATGTCTGTTTGTGATATTACCTCCAGCCTGTAGTCCTCTGTCACAGAGCCGGGTAAACCATAAGACTGTCCGGTCTCTTCTTGTGGGGACAGTGTGCCAGGAGGTACAGTGCATGTCACCTGAAAGAGAAACATGCATGTTAAGAGTACTGTTTGTTACATGCCGCTGTTGTGAAGTCACAGTTTGGTTCATTTTTAGAATGACGAGCTGGTAATTACTAAAGTAATATGGCACATGTGATTGTGAGGGTTGGTAATGGATATTCCCACGGGTGTTGTCCGGCGCTGGTGACAACTAACATGGAAATATCCATTACCAACCCTCACAATCACATATGCTCCAATGTGAATTTTAACTAACCTCACGGGTGTCGCTCCCCGACATAGAGCTGTCAGAGGAAACCTCTACAGTCTCCTCAATGGGGTGGCCTGTCTGGGACCCTGGCAAAAGAGAAAAGGCTTGAACTTTTATTCTCTCTGACTACTGTGCACACATAAATGACAACTTTGGAAATGCACCAGAGCAAGTAAGAAAAGATGTTTAGGCATAGCAGACTAACGTAAGTATGAGTATGAGTATAAGTATAACAGTGGAGCACATACTGATACGAACTGGCTTCACTGAAGCGTAGGGTGTCCTGGAAGTCAGAGGGATTCCATCCATGGTCTCCAGCTCCACAAAATTGTCCTCCACCTTCACCACCCTTGAAAAATATGTGAAATTAGTGCCAACTCACGTCATATTAACTTATACTTCTCACGTGCAGCTTCAGAGCATTATTTTTTATGGGGTTGCATATGTTGTATAAGTTAATGTGCCTCAAACCACCACACTACGTCAGAAACCACTAAAAACGAGACATGTCTACTTACTTGTACTTGTTTGTTTGAAACAACCTCATTCCAGAACTCCCTTCCTCTGTCGGTCAAGATGACCTCCGGGGCACCATGTTTCAGGAAGATGTCCATCATAGCCTTAACAAAAGCAACAAAATGTAAAGATACATTCCAGTTTAGGCAGCATGATACTGGATGACACGACGTTCGAATATGGAAAGCTAATGACTGTTACACCTCATAGTGCATTAACTTTTGATATTCAAACGTTGTGAATTCCATTATCACACTTATTCAACCAAGCAGTGGTATAAGAAATCACTACATCACCATAATTCACAAAATATCCATCATAGCCTTACCTCCGCAGTCAACACGGCTGCCTTCCTCTTGATGGGAATAGCCTCTACCCACTTGGTGAAATAGTCAGTCGCTGTGAGGCAATAGGTGTTTTTCCCCTTTCTTGACGCCTTCATGGGTCCGATGAGATCAACACCTGCAAGTAATTGTTTCAGAGAAAGAGACACAAAGGCAAAAAAAGGCTGTTTTTGCAGCTATACTATCAAAGGTTTTTAAATAACAGTGAATGTTACACAGAGATGTTTAGTCTACCAATCATGTGCCAGGGAGCAACTGGCTTGATGGGCCTCATCTCCGGGGCCTCCGTCTTCACCCTCTCAAAGCGTTGGCACCGCATGCAGGTCTGAATCTGAAAGACATTGGTCATTAAGTGTTGGAATGACTTATCCTGCTGCAAATAATAGTGTGTGCCTCCTTTTTTTACCCAGTTGTCCACATCCTCCCTGATGTTCTGCCAATAAAAGCGCTGCCGGATCTTGGCCTCTATGCGCGCTCGCCCAAAGTGGCCTGCGTGTGCCTCTTCGAGGATGGGAGTCTTAAAAAAATCAAGGCAGATTTTTTTTTGTCACATACCCAGTCTACAATTCCTCAAGTAGCCCTCCCATTCAAAATGAACAACTAGTACATTTGGGCATGTGTCATTGAAGGAAAACTGCACACACCCTATAGAATCTATTAAAACATATTGAGGGGATAACCTTTAAAGATGTGTTGAGAGAAGTCCCAACCGCGAGCTCATAGCAACCATCATAGCAACGACGCCAAGATTCTTTGATAAACAGCTGATCGGAACGTCTGTTGCGTCATCCGGAACTTCTCGGTAGCCGGAACTTTCTGTCCATGACAGAGCCACTTATGATGTCCTCCCAACTCCACAGAATCTCAGTCAGTGGGTGGGTGAAGTCGTATTTGGGTGTTGGCTCATTAAAACATATATTTTGTCTGGATGTAAAACTAGCCTGACCCAGGGTCGCTACAGACATGATCAGGTTTTAAAATAATGCGTGGCGGCTTGAGAATAGAAGAGTTGAGGTTAACTCCTTGGTGGTTAATGACGGGGACAAAAGGATTGTTTTGGGTAAAAGTGGACACGAGGCACGTACAAACAGGACTGGCACATGGGGCAAGGTGCGGGATTGGAGATGGCTGGCTGATATTGGTAGTTCCACATAGTATTGTTCTGACTGCTGCGAGACCTGGTTTTGTATTCTGCGTTTGAGCACACTGTTTACTTTATTGAGTTAACTATTTCCTCTGAAGATGCAATTGAGGAAGCATTTGAAAGGGAGACGCTAAAGTATGTGGAACTGGTAGTGGAAGCGAGGCAACGAGGTAGAAAGCACACATAAAACCAGTGGAGATAGATGTTTGTAGGCTTTTGTAGGCTTTGTAGCTAAATCAACTACAACAACTCTGTTGGATTTTGGTTTTGGAGGACGGTCACTCAAAGGAGCTGTCTGGGGCTGCTGAAACGTGAGCCAGTGGTTGTGGCTGAGGTGCACACAGACCACTTGGGCTCGTGAATTAACCTGAACTAAAACTGAGTTACGTGAAATCTTTTTGAGGTCTATCTCGAGGTCAAGGTGTATCCGTTGTTGTCTCTGGTAGTGGCATGCATTCTAACCCATCATGAGTATGGAGGGGAGTGGGTCTGGGCTGCCAGACACCACTGGTTTGCCATCCTGAGGTGCTGTGGGCCTAATTCAGTGAAACACTGATGAAGGAAGGTGCCTGATATAAAACCCAGGTGAAATGTTCATAAAGGCAGCTTTGTTATGGTATCCTGCTGCTCCGGTTTTGTGGTTGGGCTTGGAAGTCATGTTGTTGTGTTTAACATTTTAGCACCTGTTGTACTGTGAAGGAGTGCCTTTACGGATCCCGGGTACAACATGCCGTCCAGGGAAGTCCCCAACTTCCTCCGAACACAAGGAATTTAACATCTTTTCCTGTGTAGAACTAAAAACAAATATATATAATCACCTATAGATTCCCAGGTCAGCCATTCCAAATAGTATTCTCTGTTCATCCTTAGAGAATGCACTTTTTGTCAGATTCAGCAAATTGCTCCTTGAAGTCTTCAAGCTGTGCACTCAAAAAACTCAGTTTTGACACAGTCCTGGCCCTGTAAATGGGAAACAAACATGATCCCATACATTATTCCAGACTTCGGAGTCACATTTTTAATTCTAATGGCTTTAGACATCTTTATAATTGGCTAAGCACACTTAAATCCAATTGTTCTTTTACATTAACCCAGTTGACTGCTTCAACATGCCAAATAATAGTTCACATGATGGTATCAATTCGAAACTAGCTTTATTAGGACAATGCAATTTTTTGGGGCAACTGCTATTATCCTAATATATATGGCAGTGAATACATCGAATCATTGGCCGAAAGCATGTCATATCCCGGTACGAAAGGTGGCGCTGTTTTCATTACAACTAGTGGTGATACAGCCATTTCCGCTTGACCTCTTCACCACTACTACTACATCTCATTCACTTTGAAATACTGAAACAAAATGTAAATGATCGAAATAGTGCTTCTTTAACTATTAATTCACCATCATTGAGAAAAACGGAACAGAATCTCCAAATAGCCTAGCATACAAATCAAACTACTGACAGAGAAGGCAAATGTGCCTTATGCCCCTTCATAAAGGGGGAGACACAAATGATATGAACAATTATAGGCCGATCTCCAAGCTCCAATGCCTAGCCAAAATGTTGGAATCCTTTGTAAATGAGCAAATTAGCTCTTTTCTATCTTTAAACTCAATTTTATGCCCCTTTCAATCAGGTTTCAGAGCTGGCCACAGTACCATTACTGCAACAACCCTTGTGGTAAATGACATAGCCTCTGCTGTAGACAAGAAACAATGTGTGCCGCTTTATTTATTGACCTGTCGAAAGCTTTTGATACAGTAAACCATGAGATACTTTTTGGCAAACTGAACTCCCTGGGATTTGATAATGTCTCCCTCAGATGGTTCAAAAACTACTTCACGGTAGAACACAATGTTATAGATGTTGCAGGCCTTACATCTGAGGCCCTAGTAATTAATTCTGGTGTCCCTCAGGGGGGCTCTATTTTAGGCCCGGTATTGTTCTCACTGTTTACGATTAATAATATCCTGCTGACCATCTAGAACATTGCAAAGTCCATTTTTTTGCCGATTGATACAATTTTGTAAGCCTCAGCGCCCTCTATAGATTCAAGCAGTTTCAAAACCTTCAACATGCTTTTGATTGTGTACAGGATTCCCTAAAGTCCCTCAAATTGATGCTGAATGAGTCTAAGACTAAATTCATGATTTTCTCCAATGGTAGAAATAATGTCCCCTCCACCCATAGGATATGCACCCGTTCTGGGACTAATATTGAGCAAGTTCCTTGCTATAAATACCTAGGTATCTGGCTAGATGATAGGCTGTCATTTAAATCACATGTTCTTGACCTAGCTAAGAAGGTTTAAAATTAACTGGGTGCTCTTTATAGAATAAGATCTTGTTTTACTTTTGAAAACCGAATGGAAATAGTGCAATCAACAATTTTGTCAGTTCTTGACTATGGTGACATTGTTTACATGTATGCTGCACCCTCTACCTTAAAACTCATGGACTCTGTTTACCATAGTGCTATTCGCTTTGTTACAGGAGACGCTTTCAGGACCCACCACTGTAACTTATACAAGAATGTTGGTTGGTCCCCTCTAGCAGACAGGAGGGACAAACACTGTCTTTTATTTGTTTATAAAGCCTTAGTGGGAAAACTGCCTAATTATCTCATGTCACTTTTAAAATTAAAATCCATCTGTCATAATACACGGTCACAGAACCTCATCTCCCTTGAAATCCCCCTTACAAAAACTAATATAGGTAAAATAGCTTTTAAGTTCTTTGCTTCCCATAAATGGAACACTATTCAAGTGGAGTTGAAATTAACCAAGTATTTGTCTGTCAACCAATTTAAGAGCCTTTTAGATAATAAGGATGTGCCTCAATGCTGTTGTTTTAAATGATTCTCTGATTTAATTTTTTTACTTTATGTTATTTTATTTATTTATTTTTTATACTTAATTTCTGAGTTGTTTATTATGAGTTGTGTTTTTTAAATGTATTTTGTCTGTTTTGTTTTGTTATGGTTTGTTTATTTATTGTTCTTCTGTACTATGTAGCCTCAATCAGGGCATTGCTGCAAAAGAGCCCTGTGCTCAGTCAATTTCTCCCTGAATAAACAATGATGATGATGTAAACAACCATCAAACACCTGCTTTCTATATTTTTTTATAGCAGTGAAATATGTACATTCAAATATACACATTTTTGTACATACACACAATTTGAAGTATGCATGACCAAGACCATGCACCGTTTTCTCGTACCTTCCTGTGCTGCATATCAGAACTGGCCAACAGAAAAGCGAATTGTTCTGACGGCTCCTGTTACCGTGGAAACAATAAACGAAGCTAACTTTAGTATCTAAATAGCAACTGCATATCAGAAATGGCTAACAGAAAAGTTTGTGATATTACTGTTTTTTGAAAAGGAAACATATAATTGTCAAGTTCACTGTTAAATTATATGTTTCTCAATCAAATATTTTAAACTAAATATAGAAAGCAGACTGGCTGCCAGTGTCTCACTATTTGATTTGTATGCTATGCTAGGCTATTTGCAGATTCTGTTCCGTTTTTCTCAATGATGGTCAATTATTAGTAGATAAAGAAGCACTATTTAGATAGTTTAGATTTCGTTTCAGTATTTCAAAGTGAATGAGCTGTGGGAGCACAAGAACAATGAATGTCTAGCAGCGATTATCATAGACATATATGATGCATGTACAGTATATATGTCTATGGCCACTACCAACAACAACAACTTATCGTCTCTTTCGACTTCCGGGTCATGACCTGGGAGGGAGGGAGGGGGAGGGCGGTGGGATCTCAAGCATGCGCAAACACGCAGAGTCCAGTTCCTTGTCCAATTCACTGTTTACAAGCACGCGATGTCCGAATTATCAACCGACTCGGACTGAGTTATCTCGGGGTGTCGATCGGATCGTAGTCGGACCGCAATTATTCGAACAAAGGTGTTTACAGGAAAGGGATAATTCTATTTCAGTCCAAATAAGCCAGTAATTCTAATCCATGTAACCACAGGGCTGCAACTGTGAAAACAACACTCCAGGATGCTGGCCTTGGATGTAGAAACAAGTGATAGCCAAAAATTAAATGTCAGAACACCGACATCGGACTGTGGATGACTGGATACTTTCACCATGGCAGCAAAAATTTCACCAGATATCAAATCAAAGTAAATTCATAGGTGTATAGTTAAAGTACACTAAAAGAACAATTGAAACTAGTTCAAAAAATAGTAAACTTGAGTTGACGTTAGAAGTGATTTTACAGTCACAGAAGCATTCTTCTATGTATTAAGAACTACTTTACTGAAAGTGTATTCCTTTGTATACTTCTTAAAACGTATTACTTTAAAAACTTGATATTTAAGAATATATTAATAAAATACATACGATTTCATATTCCGTGTCCAGTATATTTGCATACAGTGCACAAATAGCACACTTATACAAACAGTACATATGAATACACACACACAAATAATCACACATTATATTATATTTATTAAAAGTTTGTAAGATGTATATGTGTGAGATGCATTTGTAATGTATCTGTCTTCTGTCCCCGTCTGCCCCAGGCACTTCTACTGTTACCTGAAGCACACAGAATCTGGGGCCCCGTCTCAAGAGACTGAGCTGGATGGGGTGACCTCAGGCTATTCTCTTAAAAACTGCGAAGAGAAGACTGGTATGCTCAGTCTACTTCCTCTTCACTACAGTAACCTCTTCATGAACGCATTTCAAACTCAAGATTTACCATTTGTCTGTGAGAACACAGAAATGAAAGTGGTGTGTCTACCCGAAAGAGTTCAAATGAGTGTGTGCAAGGACTGAAATGGGTTTAAGTTGATAAGCAGGAAAAAGTAGAATCTAAATCATCTGCAGTAGTACTAGTTCCAACTAGTATTTCAAAGAAGGATTTTGACTAGTGTGTGACAGGATATAATTGTAAATTCTGACTAAATGAGTACCATGGCAAAGGGTGATTTATTTTACTCACGTCATTCTCCCTTTTCCTCTCTCCCCTTTTGTTTGTCTTTTCTTGTGTTAGATACATGTTTGTCATCTGTCTATCAGGATGTGGACTTCTATGGAGCCGACTATCGCACACTGTTCACTGCAGACTATAAGGAGTGCCAGAGAGCCTGTACATCAGATCCAGGCTGTCAGTTCTTCTCCTGGCTGAATGATGACTTCGCCAGACCCCAGTACAAGTACACAACCTGCCTCTGAGAAAATAACGATTTACATTAATGCCTTTCTGCTTTTATCAAAGACAAGCCAGAGGGTATGTCACAGAAAAAGTCAACCTTCTTTCACAATACATATTACAATATCAATCAGTCGTTACTTTCCTTCTATATCAGTCTGGTAATGACTGAAATATGACAGAGGATTTTGCTGCAGTGTCTCTCAGCACACAACTCACAGGTGACAGCACAAATATGGCATGATTGGCACATTGCATGGCTCAGACAACATTGATAACAGCCAGATGTCAAACAGAAGGTTTTTTAGTTTAACATGTTTCTCAAGCCAGCCTAACAATTGGGGAAAAGGACAGAATGGCATGACATTTAAATTGGCAGACTTCAATGTGTTAAGTCAACATTTTAGTTAAAAACATTAAAAATAAAGAAAAGAAATAATAAAAGTAATGTACTGTTGCCTAAATATACTAATGTTAGCATGCTAACCAGCTAGCCTCAGTTCAGCCTCTCTCATAATACCACTGTGTAATTTGAGACATTTGAGAGGCACTGGAGCAAGTAAGCTTGGCTATCCTGTAGTTGTTGGCAAGCGCATTGCCTATCAGTTAGGTATTTAAACAAGGACCTACTACTACCTAGGTCTATTTCTATTTTAAAGTAAATGTAACATAGAAATATCTGTTGCAGATACCAATGGTCTAAGATACCTTTCAAGTAGCTTTTTGGCTACTTCTGAAAAACGGGGGTCTGGCATTGTGCCAGGTTGGCTGGATACTCCAGAGACACTAATTAGGAGTTCTGTGAGCTTGGCCCTCAGGACAGTCTCCATGGTCGGCCATAATGGCCCATATGTGCATAGGGCCCCGAGGTGGCCGCAAGGGGCAACCCACAATCGGCCTTAAAGGTATTTGTCATTGTGGGTGTGTCCTCTGCTGCCCTGGATGGGAATTGTATGATTCCTCCCTGGAACACTCTGCTCATAGACACTCTGCTCATAGACACCATAGACACTCTGCTCATAGACACTCTGCTCATAGACACTATATACACTCTGCTCATAGACACCATAGACACTCTGCTCATAGACACTCTGCTCATAGACACTATAGACACTCTGCTCATAGACACTCTGCTCATAGACACTATAGACACTCTGCTCATAGACACTATAGACACTCTGCTCATAGACACCATAGACACTCTGCTCATAGACACTCTGCTCATAGACACTCTGCTCATAGACACTATAGACACTCTGCTCATAGACACTCTGCTCATAGACACTCTGCTCATAGACACTATAGACACTCTGCTCATAGACATTCTGCTCATAGACACTCTGCTCATAGACACTCTGCTCATAGACACTCTGCTCATAGACACCATAGACACTCTGCTCATAGACACTCTGCTCATAGACACTCTGCTCATAGACACTCTGCTTATAGACACCATAGACACTCTGCTCATAGACACTCTGCTCATAGACACCATAGACACTCTGCTTATAGACACTATAGACACTCTGCTCATAGACATTCTGCTCATAGACACTCTGCTCATAGACACTATAGACACTCTGCTCATAGACACTATAGACACTCTGCTCATAGACACTCTGCTCATAGACACTATAGACACTATAGACACTCTGCTCATAGACACCATAGACACTCTGTTCATAGACACTCTGCTCATAGACATTCTGCTCATAGACACCATAGACTCTCTGCTCATAGACATTCTGCTCATAGACACCATAGACACTCTGCTCATAGACACTCTGCTCATAGACACCATAGACACTCTGCTCATAGACACTCTGCTTATGGACACTCTGCTCATAGACATTCTGCTCATAGACACTCTGCTTATAGACACTCTGCTCATAGACACTATAGACACTCTGCTCATAGACACTCTGCTCATAGACACTATAGACACTATAGACACTCTGCTCATAGACACCATAGACACTCTGCTCATAGACACTCTGCTCATAGACACTATAGACACTCTGCTCATAGACACCATAGACACTCTGCTCATAGACACTCTGCTCATAGACACTATAGACACTCTGCTCATAGACACTATAGACACTCTGCTCATAGACACCATAGACACTCTGCTCATAGACACTCTGCTCATAGACACCATAGACACTCTGCTCATAGACACTCTGCTCATAGACACTCTGCTCATAGACACTCTGCTCATAGACACTCTGCTCATAGACACCATAGACACTCTGCTCATAGACACTCTGCTCATAGACACTCTGCTCATAGACACTATAGACACTCTGCTCATAGACACTCTGCTCATAGAAAACCCACAGAGAGCCGATGCAGACATGCTTGCAGTGGTGGTCTCCCCATTTCAGAGACATCAAGAAGAGTCTACAGTAATTAGACTACAAACAGAACCAAACACAGAAGACAAAACAGAAGACATGATAAAAGCTAGAAATCAACATTACCCATTAGCTATCTCCTGAAGAAGTTTCTATCTGGATTCGCTTTGTTCATCATTTGATTTTATGAGTATGTCTGCTTTCTCCTCAGATTCAAATGCCACCTGAAGTTCAGCTGGTCAGTTCCAAAACCCCCAGCGCTGAAGATCCTGAGTGGGGTTGTGTCAGGCTTCTCCCAAAAACTCTTCCAGATCACCAGTCAGTCAGACAGTCAAACTACACGCAGTTACATGCACTACTGCATGCCTATACTGTCTGTCCTAGATAGAACATGCACATCCACACACATTCATGCACAAATGTTAATGCCCTTCAGTGTTGACCGTTTCTCACACACACATTAACCTTGTGGCATGTGCTTCCTCTCCCTCTGGCAGCTAAACAGTGTGAAGTGTGTCGGAGTGTGTCGGAGATCTTCACAAATACAGATTTCCCCGGTCATGACTTTGAGCAGATTCCTGCTGTGTCTGCTGAGCACTGCCAGTTCCTCTGCTCTGTCCATCCAAGATGCACCTACTTCTCTTATACCACCAGCCGATTTATCACCGGGGATCAAAAGTAAGCCCACAACCCAGCAATGTACTACCCAGCAAAGAGTTAAAATTGGAGATTGCTTCAAGTTCCACAATATATTGTTGTGACTGCTATGAGACCAGACATGGTATTGTATTCTGAGTGTGAGCGTGTTGTTTACTTTATTGAGTTAACAATTTGAAGATTGAGGAATGGAAGAAGCCAAAATATGCGGAAGTTGTAGCAGAAGCAAGACAATGTCATTTCATAATCACAAGACTAAGTATGAATACAGTATGATTTGATCTCCATGAAAGGCAAAAGATGCTTTGCTTCCTGAAGCATTCAGAAGACGAGAAGCCTATGCAGAGAAAAGAAGAGGTGCATTCTGGAATGCCATCACGCTTCTGTGAACTCTCTAGGGGTGAGTGTCCCCTGCTGTACCTCATCTCCCATCTCTACCTTTCTAGTGCCCACACTGAATCATAGAGACACAGGGAACTTACAGTTCATGTATGCTTATGGTATGCCAAAGCAAATATAATGTCCACAGAGTGTTCATCAAAACCAGTGGTGTAGAGAGATAATCACAGACACGGTGTCCCATGAAAACCAGTGGTGTAGAGAGATAATCACAGACACGGTGTCCCATGAAAACCAGTGGTGTAGAGAGATAATCACAGAAAAGGTGTCCCATCAAAACCAGTGGTATAGAGAGATAATCACAGACAAGGTGTCCCATCAAAACCAGTGGTATAGAGAGATAATCACAGACAAGGTGTCCCATGAAAACCAGTGGTGTAGAGAGATAATCACAGACAAGGTGTCCCATCAAAACCAGTGGTATAGAGAGATAATCACAGACAAGGTGTCCCATCAAAACCAGTGGTATAGAGAGATAATCACAGACAAGGTGTCCCATCAAAACCAGTGGTATAGATAGATAATCACAGACAAGGTGTCCCATCAAAACCAGTGGTATAGAGAGATAATCACAGACAAGGTGTCCCATTGTACAAAAATCCTCCTGGGAACCAAGGAAAAAAGCGTCATCCAATTTGTTTTGGGAGGAGGGGATTTCCTATCTATTGGGGGTTAAAAAAACATCTTACATTTTTATTTTAGTGTGCCAGGCAATTTAGGAAAATAAATCCAGATGGGCCGAACAGGACCCCAACACACAGCAAGGGGTCTTGTTTTGTCCGGAGGTGATTTATTAACGACTTACTAACCGAGAGTGAGGTCATGCCGGGAAAATATCAAACTGAGGCTTTAACGTATCGACTGAGCGATAGCGAGGTTCATTCATTTTGAAAATGTCGTTAGAGGGCAATGCAGATCTGTATTGACCGGTGAGGAGGGCAATACGCAGCTGGCATGACTACGCATTAGCCAATCAGAACGCTCGTACTGTCGTTGCGGTACTGACTGGTGAACTATACATTACCCCGCTTATTATACGGCTACTTGTCAAAACTATAACAGACATTCCTCCAAAATGCCTCTTTTTGATGATTTTGTTGCCTTTTTGTGTCTAAGTTATTTACGCAAACAGAGTTTGTTTTTCGTGTTGTGTAGCAATCTATCACTTGCCGACTTTAAGTTACAATTAATTTCCATTATGCTAAGCGAATAGACTACTTGCAGAAAGATATTAAAGACGTGAATTAGAAGCACAAAATCCATTGCCAATGGTAGCGGACATACATTTTTTGCAGCAGTCTTTATAAGGAAATATAAGACCTCCAAACTTTGGGTTGATTAAAAACCAACATCACATATTTTAGATTATGATGTTTCTGTGGATAGCAGCAAGGCTTTGAATGTAAGGACCCACAGATTTGCCAATGTTTCCTCATTCGGTGCTTCTTCTCCTTATACCGTATTTTCCTGACTATAAACCGCACCGTATAAACAGCATTACAGTATTTTATGTAAGTTTAAAAACAAACATGTGTGTATTGACCACAATTTATTCAATGTTACATCATCCTGTCCCATAAAACTAAATGCCATGCAGTTGTGATGTGAGCACTACTAGCCATTTAATAGTAGCATGGGATGGGCACCCTCTTCGCACGTACGCACACACACCATGCATTTATTATAGTGCAGTATAGTGCATTTATGGTGCATTTGATACAAATAAAATTGCTCTTCAAATTCATTGCACTTTGATATTTTTAGGGTAGCAGTACTCAGAGATGGGCAAAAATACATCAAAATGTATTTTGATACAAAATACAAAATACCCCTCAAATAAATGTATCAAAATAAAATACAAAATACTGGTGCCAGAAATATTTAAAATATAGGAAATACTTTTTCTGGATTTTCCGTTTTCTCACAGTTTGGTATAGCAGAGCATTCAGGTTTGGGCTATATAATGTACACAAAGCTCTGGGGAACCCCACAAATAGGAAAAACAGTCACAGAATATCAGTGTAAGCAAAGCTATTAAAAGACAACAACTTGATTGATTATGTATATATATATATTTGCAGGCAGCAGCTGTGTGACTCATGTTTTCACTAAACAGGGATCTCAATGCAATCTCTATGGCTTCCGGGAGGGCTCGCCCCACCATGCTTTTGTCATACGTAATTGTGTATAAGGACGTCATACGGCTTTGATCAAGTCACAGGCCGTGTCTATCACCGCACACTTGCACACTTCAAACACTGACTTTCAGTGCTTAGGGCGTTCACACTGACAGAACCAGCAGAATTCAGGGCACTGAAAGTACCTGGATGGCGCACTGCAAACGGTCAAAAAATGCAGTGTGAAATAATGGACACTACTCACTCTAAACGGGCGCCATCTTGGCTACGTAGCGGAAGAGGAGGAGCCCTTTCGGAAGCTTTTCAGTTTGGAAAGTTGGCTGACTGACGCTTCGCAAATCACTTCAACCATTATTGCTGGTTACAATAACTGTGTTATCTGATAGTACAGTGTCTATTTCTCTGTAACTTTTAAAAAATCTAAGCAAGAAAACGCTAAAAGATGTACAAAACACGGCTGTCAGCAGAGCTTTGGTCCACCATCTTTGTTTTTCCCCAAATTTCCAGGTGGCCGGAGCCCAGATTTACGGGTTAAAGGCTCCCACATTTGTGTCTCTCAGTGTTCCATTTGAGACAACACTAATCAGCGACAGAACAAACTACATATGTAAGTGCACTGTATTGCAGTGCACTGTATTGCAGTGCACTGTATTGCAGAGTACTTTGTAAAGTGTGCCGTAATACATTCTGTCAAGATGGCTAACGTTCGGTGCAACAACTCGATTCTCTCTTTGAAAGAACCTCCTTTAAGTCGGCGTACTAATGAAGATAAATTGACAAGGATCAAGACAGCTATCTAAGTTTTCGAACACAGCCCTGTTTTGTGAAAAAAATGGATTTAACGTGAGAGTCAATGAGAGAGATCTGGGCGATTTCCATTTCGCCCCAAAAAGGGGCGAGGTCATTTGAAGCACCACTTTTGCCTGACTGTTGCCTGATTCGACAATGACATTCAGAGGCAGATCAGATGGTCTAGTGGTAGAATCTGACAGAAAAAAAATCTCCTTCTGCCTTAACAATGGAGAAAGTATTTTGAGTATTTTAAATACAAAATTACTCTACTCTAAAGTATTTTGATACAAATTACGTTAGATTTTTTATCGGCCCTATCAAATACAAATTACAAAATACTCAAAGCAGTTGAAATATGTATTTCAAATACAAGTAATTGAAATACTGACCATCTCTGGCAGTACTCCAATTTAGTACTCGTGTCAGTACTCATATCCGTACTCTGCAAGTACACAAAAACGTAAGAACTCGTATTTGGTCTGAAAAAAGTCATATTGGTGCATCCCTATTAACATTATGAGCCTGTCGGTGATGAAAATAAATGAATGTTTGCCCCATAGAATTACATTGTAATTGATCCCAATTGTTTTTGTTCCTAGGAAAAAAATGGATAGAAAGAAATTGGGAAATAGGGTCCAGGTTAAAAAATAAAGAGTTCTCCTTTAAGAAAAGTGTGCGGTATAAGTTTTTTCATATTAAAATATTAACATCAGGGGCGGACAAGCAAAAGAAACTAGCCAGGGAATTTGCTGTCAAGTATGCCAAATTCAAAATGACACGTGTATTGATCAACAAATCTTTAACATCATCTGTTCCTTGTATTGTTTGTGTTCAGCTATAAAACTGACTAAGCCCTCACTGCTATAAGATTGAAACAGCTGTGTTCCTGCAGATACATTACCTTTTGAATATCTGTATTATATCAAAGCCACTGTCTATAATACTTTGGGCTATATGATGTAAAAAAAAAAAAAAAAAAACTAACTGGCCCTCACAAGACCAGCACACTGGGACAATTCCCGAACTTCCCAATGGCCAGACCACGTCTGCCTTAATACCTAATAAATACGACCTCACAGTGACACATGCAAATATTCTAGCCTGATGGTGAGAAATATTTACACTTACTAATCCAGTTGATTCTTAGCTGGGTCGAGTTCAAGTATTCAATTCAATTCAATTCAATTTTATATACTTATACCCTTATTGTATTTTCTATTTCATTCTTTATTCATCCTATTTATAATTATTCTTTAAGTTCTTTATGTTTTCTTTAAGTTCTTTAAGTTCTGATTTTCTAGCATTTTGTGAGTTTATATTCATGTTTCTTGTGGATTTCTTCATCATGTGGAGTTTAATGTTTATATATTAATTATGTGTCTTACTCACTATTTCTATTGTTTTCCTTTTTCTTTTTCTTATGTATCTTACATTTGTGAAAACTTTGAGCTTCACTTGCTGTATGATAGATGCAACACAAAACATCCTGCTAATTAATACTATACTAAGACTATTCTATGAATTGACTTGCAGACTGGGTCACAGTTCGTTATGAGAACACAGATTTCCCTGGCTTTGACATCCGCTACGTGAAGCTGGATGATCCAGACTCCTGTGAGACTCTATGCACAGCTGACCCACACTGCCAGTTCTACACCTATGTCTTTACATCTTTCTACGAGCCTGACTACAGGTCTGTTTCAGTCATAGAGCTCAGAGTTTCATACACAGACATAATTCTACTTAATCACTCCACATTGACTGAGACATAACTTATATTCATTTTATGGATGTCATGTGAATGTGGTTTTATTAGTGTCGTGTGTGTCTGCCCTACAGGAGGCGCTGTTTCCTAAAGCAGGTCATCACTATGCCTGTGCCACGTAAAGTGGCGTCCCTGAAAGGGGTGGTGTCTGGCTTTACTCTGAGGGGCTGCAGTGATCCTAAACCAGACGAGCCTACAAAAGGTGGGGATAAATATGTGCACACACACTTATACTGTATCTAACCTCATCAATGCTCAACACATACATTTGTACATGTGTATGTGCACACACACTAACAAGGTTTACACTCCCGGGGGTTTTACATCTTACACCTGCCAAAACAAGTGACTTTTATTTAATACAATTCAATTGTATTTTATTTATATAGCACCATAACAATACAATTGTCTAAAGGCGCTTTACAGAGCCCAGAGCCTGGACCAATAGCTGATTCAAGTATTCACTCTTTAAACAACCTCTGTCCACATATGTATTTGGTTGGCATGGTTACCAAAATTGTATCATCTGATCTGTTTGGTTACACACAATCATGACCAGGTGTCTATTTGTATCCACATATGTGTGTCACACTTTTCTGGTCTGATTACACATCTATTATTATTCAATCTCCATCTCTGCCATTTGAGAGCAAAAACAAAATCTGAATTGGGTCAGACTTACCGTGCTGCACATAGAAGCAGACTCATATGCAGGCCTCGCCGTTTGGGAGATTCTCCCGATCAGTTATCTGGTCATGACTATTTGACTTTACACTTGCCCATGTCTCCAGCATCCATTATGTTGACGATGAAAATTTGTAAATGTTATTTACTTCATCTGTGTGTGGTCAAAGTATTTTGTTTTGGTATTCTTGGACATCACAGCCGCTTTATTGGTTTTGCATAATTTATTTTGGAAGATCCTTTATAGAATTATGAAGTCAATTAAGGCATATTTTGAAAATCTTTTGAACATCTTGGAAATAGTATCATGGCTGGATACTCAATTTCACCATTCTAACTCTCCAATGGGCTAGCTTGAGTTAACCCATTATGAAGGGAAAACTGGTCAAACTTTCATAGTAGTGAGGAGGTCATTCCTTCTATTTCTATTTAATTAGTCATGTCATTTCAGTGTGATTGTGTTATGCAGGTTCTACAGCTGTCCATTTTTACAGTTATGTCTTGTTATTTACTTTCTGTACATTTGACTGGACATAACAACCAATATGGAGATAAAGTATGGCTAATGTGAAAGCACAACATGAAGGCATAGCCCTTGGGCTAAATTATATAGCTATCAAAGTACAGCAAACATTTAACATTAACAAATACATTTAAAACTGCTGGCAACACCAATAACAAATCTTTATTATTTTAAGGTCCTGCAATGTGAATTGTGAACATGGCAGACAGCAAAGAACTCCACTGTGTGGAGTGGAGTTTCATCCAAGTCCAATGTTTTCATATACTGGGACAACTACAGTCCTCTGACAAAGTATTATTCATTTGTTCATTAACGTTTTGTTTCAGGCTCTGTTTTTAAAGTCATGTGTCGTGCCATGCTGTGTCTTTGCATACAGACACACATCACATACCTACATTAATATAGATGGACATACAGTGTCTATACATACAGACACACATCACATACCCACATTAATGGGACATACAGTGTCTATACATACAGACACACATCACATACCCACATTAATGGGACATACAGTGTCTATACATACAGACACACATCACATACCCACATTAATATAAATGAACATACAGTGTCTATACATACAGACACACATCACATACCCACATTAATATAAATGAACATACAGTGTCTATACATACAGACACACATCACATACCCACATTAATATAAATGAACATACAGTGTCTATACATACAGACACACATCACATACCCACATTAATGGGACATACAGTGTCTATACATACAGACACACATCACATACCCACATTAATATAGATGGAGATACAGTGTCTATACATACAGACACACATCACATACCCACATTAATATAGATGGACATACAGTGTCTATACATACAGACACACATCACATACCCACATTAATGGGACATACAGTGTCTATACATACAGACACACATCACATACCCACATTAATATAGATGGACATACAGTGTCTATACATACAGACACACATCACATACCCACATTAATGGGACATACATTGTCTATACATACAGACACACATCACATACCCACATTAATGGGACATACAGTGTCTATACATACAGACACACATCACATACCCACATTAATATAGATGGACATACAGTGTCTATACATACAGACACACATCACATACCCACATTAATGGGACATACATTGTCTATACATACAGACACACATCACATACCCACATTAATGGGACATACAGTGTCTATACATACAGACACACATCACATACCCACATTAATGGGACATACAGTGTATATACATACAGACACACATCACATACATTAATATAGATGGACATACAGTGTCTATACATACAGACACACATCACATACCCACATTAATGGGACATACAGTGTCTATGCATACAGACACACATCACATACCCACATTAATATAGATGGAGATACAGTGTCTATACATACAGACACACATCACATACCCACATTAATGGGACATACAGTGTCTATACATACAGACACACATCACATACCCACATTAATGGGACATACATTGTCTATACATACAGACACACATCACATACCCACATTAATGGGACATACATTGTCTATACATACAGACACACATCACATACCCACATTAATGGGACATACAGTGTCTATACATACAGACACACATCACATACCCACATTAATGGGACATACAGTGAGCACACTCTCTCTCTCTTTGCTCTTTGCACTTTCCAAACACACACACACACACACACACAAGCACAAGATCACTATCTTGCACTACCCATCCTCACAAGCACAAGAACATTATATATATTTTTGCACTCTCCACACCAGCAGCACAAGATCACTTTTCACTTTTCTCCTAGCACCGACACTGTCAAAATCATTGCACTCTGTACAATAGGGTCAGACGCTTTCCTGCATCTGGAAACACTCTGTGTGAATATGTTCTCCCTATGTGTATGTATATGTGATTTATGTATGTATGTCGGTGAGGTGTATAAGTGTATATGTGTATTTGTGTATGTGTATAAGCTTCTGGATGACCTAAATTTCCCTCGGGATTAATAAAGTATCCATCCATCTATCTATCTATCTGACCTCTGACCCCTGGTTTTGGTTTGTGAGGCAGGTATGACGACTGAAAGCCCGGTGTAGTCCATCTCCTGCTGGCTCCTAGAGGCCCTCACCAGTTCCTGGACCTGTACAGACTACTGCTTGAGAGAAGACCCTTACTGCTGAGGGAACATGTGGATAGTTGTGGTCTGCTTATAAAGGCTGGTAGTTGAGGTGTTAAATAAATAAATAGCCTCCATACCTTGTATCTCTTTTTTTCTGTGTTCCTGGAGCATAGAAGAGCTGACGTCAGTAAAAGCAGATCAAAGAAGGCCATCCTGCCCTCCTCTCTGTCCTGCTGCAGTCTTCTCTCTCAAACACACCAACCCTTTTATGAGTCACTTTTCGAATACCACAGACCTAAAGAGTGTTTTTGTCTAATTGTAAAATGAAATTACATACTTAAAATGTGTGCATGCCAGTGTTTTGGGATGAGGTCCCCACATTTCTGTTCTGTAGTAGAAACATAATCAGCGTTTGTGTTATCATGACCACCAATGCAGCACATATAATTCAATTCAATTCAATTTTATTTATATAGCGCCATAACAATACAATTGTCTCTAGGCACATATAGTGTTTGTCAAAGGTTTTTTTTTTTTTAGTTGATGATATCCTGTACTTAGACTTCACCAATCTATATGAAACTTGCCCCACAGGGCTGATACAGAATATAAGGTTTGTGTCCATAAGAGGGCGTGTCCCTTCGTACTAGTGCCCCCTGAAGTGGCAAATATAGCCTGGTGGGCCGAGTTTCACACGGCTAGATTTGCTCATATCTCTTCAAGTTCCATTTGTTTTTTTCTCAACAAAATGGTCACCAACGGCCAATCAAAATTCAGCAGTCAATGCCTGTGATGTAAAGGTTCAAACTTAATGAAATTCTGCTTGGACCCTGATTGCAGCTATATATAAACGTATTATTATGATAGTGGACCCTGATTGCTGCTATATATAAATGTATTATTATGATAGTGGACCCTGATTGCTGCTATATATAAACGTATTATTATGATAGTGGACCCCTATGCTGCTATATATAAACGTATTATTATGATAGTGTACCCCTATGAATGTGGATACTCAAAATTTAGTAATGTTTTCAAACATATTCTTGCCTTCAACTAATAATCCTACATTTTATATTGTATTTCATACATGCTTATTCATGAGCTCATATTTTTCCTTGTATTCATGTAAATTTCACAAAATTCTGAAATTGAACACAATAATATATGTGTTACAGTCAAGACAGAAAGTCTGCACACCCCTTTCACCTGCTTCACGTTTTATTACGATACAGACTGATTTAATTTTTTGCCTCAAACATCTACACACATGAGCCAATCATGGCGAAGTGAAAACAGGTTTTTTAGAAAATATGCAATTTTTTTTTACTGACAAAAATAGGTTATTTAAGGGTTACATATCTGTACACACCCTTAGCCTAATACTTGGTTGCTGCACCTTTGGCGGCGATTACAGCTGAGTTTGAGCGGGTTACAGCACTGAAGGTGTACAACTGGTTTGCCAACCGCAGGAAGGAGATGAAGAGACGTGCCAACATTGGTGAGATTGTTTTGCTAAATTGATAGATCGGCCACTGTCAATGCAACTGACCGATTGGCAGTGTAGTAAAGTGAGTGTTGTAATAGTAAACTAGTTTATATCTGATGTCTTGTCATATATTAGAGGCAGCCATCTTGGAAAGCCATGGCATAGAGGTGCCCAGCCCCAGCTGTCACTCAAATGGGGAGGAGACCGAGCCACAGGAGTTTCCTGAGCAGGTGCCTCAGCGTTTCACTGAACAGGTGAGGCACGCACGGACGCACGCACGCACACACACGCACACACACAGTCCTCAATGTCTGTTGCGTCCATGAGCTCATTTTCGTTCCAGCATTCAATTCAATTCAATTTCAACCATTTAGTTCTTGCTAGGTTACTAAAACCAGCTGTCATTCCTCCAGGTTTTGTAATTTTTGTTTTAGTTGTCATAGTCTTTTTAAATTAAAGGTAATTTGTAAGACAAAGGGCGATAGTTAGCATTACAACAACAGAAACAGCCTTCCAGTGCAATTTAAGTTTATAATGGTTAGATAGATATTACTATTTATAAAACAATTGGGTTCTATTGAATTATTTAGCTGTTTCTGATTGGACGAGAGACGTTCCATGAGTTGGAATATCCCAGGACATCCCAACTCGGACTTTTCACAGCTAATAATAAATCACTCCGCGATGAAACATTCTATAGCACGTTGATACAATTAAGCGATAACCGTTAATTCAAAGTTCTTATAATTCCAAAAGACGTTGACAATGGAACTATTTTTTTGTTGCGGAGAAACAATGGCGAAATAAACATTTTTTAATCAATAACTTCGTGTTTAAATGTTAATTGGTTGACTATAAAATTGTTTTATAAAAGCAATATAGTACTCGTGCGAGTGGGGTAGGTAAGGGATATTCCCACGGGTGTTGTTGCCTGCGCCACTCGGCCTCCGGCCTCGTGGCTACGGCCGAACACCACCCGTGGGAATATCCCTTACCTACCCCACTCGCACTCGTACTATATTGCTTAAGCATGTCATCTTTATTAGCTCACTTCTTGCAATAACTGGCTAACGTTAGTGGCAAAGGTTGCCAAGGAAAGAAGTCATGCTTTTAACTAGTGCTGTCAAACGATTAAAATATTTAAACGCGATTAATCGCATTTATGTCATAGTTAACTCAATATGAATCGCAATTAATCGCAATTTTTTTATCTATTCTAAATGTCCCTTCATTTATTTTTTTCCATCATTTTTTATTTTTTTATTTTAATGCTCTTATCAACATGGAAAAGTGGATTGGCTTGCTTTATGCAAATGTTTTATTTTATTGAAAAACAACATGGCGGTACAAAATAAAATTATAAAGTGCACATTTCAGGTAAACAAGGACTCAGCCTATAGTGCAGTTAAACCATGGCTTAATATTTTCTTTTTTTTTCAAGTTTGCTGGGAACATAGCAGTCAGGCCTCTTATTTCAGAAACAATGAACCTTAACAGTTAGATAACCAATAAAAGGTAAGCCTACTACTTTGCTTTCAGCCAGCTACTTAAACAGACAAGCCTGTTGACATTTTCAGAGTTATGTGTTATGAGTTATGTGAACATGTGACTCAATAACTCTTGACAGGAGGAGCTGCCACAGAAGAAGGACGCTGATCAAGATGGAAGCTCGTTGACTGCTATGGAGGTAGCACCCCTCCCCCTCCCCCTCCCCCTCCCCCTCCCCAGCCCCTCCACCCAGCTGCTTGATCAGAAGTTCGAGGAATCCAAATGAGAAGCCGTGGACGAGGAGTGACAAGGGGAGACCACTCCTTCCACTCCTTGGGATAGGATAGACCAGACCTCCTAGGTGGGGCATGGTATGGTGTGAGGCCTGGCCAGGAGACCACACCAAAATACTCTTGTGCCTCCAGTGGTAGGGAGGCCACTGTATGTAACTACGGGAAAAATGCTTATAGTACTGGCAATATTTATCTCTATATATTGTGCATTCCAAGGTCCTCAGACAGGGAGAGAAGCAGATATGGTGCAAACTGGTAGTCTCCACTTCTCCCTTTATTCTAAAGCCTCACTCTCTCACTGTTCTTATGGTTTAGCGCTTAGTTGAAGTACATGCAAGAGATGGAGCAGAGGGCCTGCAGGACAGGTGCGCTAGTTGGGTTGAAGGGCCACAGAAAACACTGCTGAGCTGGGGGTTCCTGGAGGGTCCTGGAGGGTCCCCTCAGGTCAGGGTGACGGTCAAAAGATGGAGGTTGGCCCTGAAAGACGAGCAACAACTCAGGAAAACTCAAGCAGAAATCGAGCGCGAAAACAAACGAGAAAGAAGAATTTATGTCTCTATATGCATTTAATATAGTTTTAATCAGTGGAATCTCTCCCAATCATGGTGGCTTCCTTCAGAGACTGTTATGGACACTTCCTCACATCTGAGTCGGTGTGCCATATATGTTACTTTCTGTTATCATTTTTTGTATCAGTAAGTTGAGTGCTATTTAGTTTTGTGCATAAGCTTGTGCTAGCAGAAGCATATGCATTTCATGCCATTTTTTATTTGATCAAGTAGAAACATTCTGCCCTCTCAGTACAGTCACTAATTATGTCCTACAGACTGCTATGGGATTTCAAATGAGTGGGTCATTATTTACATTTGTTTTTGTTTTTATATATGTATGATTGTATTCTTAAGCACTTTCCATCATAAGCTAGTGCAGTATGTAAGACTATACTAAGCTATACTCTCACATTATATATTTAGCATCTAATGCTATATGCTGCTTTTCCAAGCCGGTCAGCCTTTTAGGCCAGCTGCTCTTTCCTCACCTCAGCCCTTCTTAAGCCAAAGCTATACTGAGGTGAATATGCACAGTTAGTACCTTCACTGGAGCTATGACGCTCCTTTAAGGTGGAAGGGGGGGGGGAATGGGGGCTCATCAGATGTTCAGAAGGCTTACATGATCTTTGTTAACATTACAGTGAGAAAAAAATGAAAGATTAATCTGAATTCTGTGCTCATAGTTAAAACTTATCATAATGCAGCACTTTGCCACCCTCTTTGTCTGCTTTACCCAGTGATATCAAATAAAACTCTGTAAAGAAATGAAGATGTGTGCAGTTGGTGTCTGACTGTGTTTGTGTGGCACATGTATCGTGTAAGGTTTTGTGCTCATGAATGATTCATGTAATATCAACGAACATCAGTTGGTTTTGGATGAGTGCTTGGGTGTTTACACATCATAGTCCGTTCTCTCAAAAAACCAACTGAAAAAGCTATTATTGTGCTCTAGCACCCTAAATTGATCTTTTTGTCAATTCAGCAAATTGCTCTTCAGTTCTTTAGCCCTCCACTGTGTCTGCTGAAAATAAAGCACACAGACACAGTGGCTTGGACTAAGCCATGAATATTTACAGCCCATCAACACATTGCTTTAGGAGCACAGAAGGGAGGGGTTTAGTTTGATTGCCTGTTGAACTCAAGTATCAACAACCTTTCAACAGAATGGCGGGCTGCATCTTTAAGGTGTGCTCGCCTAAAGTACTTGGCACCTAAAGTACACAGCCGCCATGAGTAGCTAGAATACGTTGAATGGTACATTACCATTATTATGTAATCAAATAGAAAATTATTATTACTGGTCTTGTCATTGATCATGTTGATTTTTAAGTACATT
>NC_045170.1:26279093-26292143 GCF_900700415.2 Clupea harengus | reverse complement strand
CCATTCCATTCCAGTGTCGAATTCCAACACAAGCACACTTCATTCTACTTCATGAGGTCCTGATTAGGTGGTCCAAAACCTGAACCAAATATTGAACCTTATTTAATGAGGAAATGTATTTAAAAAAAAACACTGCTGTGGTCATCACTGTCTTCTTGCATTAGGACCAGCTTGATGGGGAGATCAGTGCTACGAGTCCCTCAGAAGTCAGAAAGAAAAGTGAGCTTCAGTTCCGGCTTTACTGGCAGAGGGATACAGTGAGTGTCAAGTTGCCTCCATCCTTAAAATTTCAAAGACGGCGGTTTATTAGATCAAGGTCAAGCAGCAGACATCGAGGACAACAAAGCTCCAGACCAGCAGAGGGCGAAAACGTCCCTCCACTGACCACCAACTCAAGTGTTCTGCGCCAGCAGCGGCATGAAGTCACTCAACACCGGTGTGACAGACTGGTGGAGTGCATGCCATGAACTTCTTTTCGTGGTCATTGCATCTTTTTTGTTGTTTTGACCAGTTTTCATTTTCCGCAAGTAGATGCTCTAAATGGCAATATATTTATTTGGAATATGGGATATATGTCAGTAGTTTATAGAATAAAACAAAAATGTTAATTTTACTCAAACACATACCTATAAAGAGTAAACCAGAGAAACTGATCATTTCACAATGATAATGAAAACTGATCATTTCACACTGTCTGTATATACAGTACATGGACTCAACTCCTCACTTCCACAAGAATCTTCTCCCTTGTGACTATCACTACAGTGCTCACAGACACCACACTTCAACTAAATACACAAGCACACACATATTTATGTGCATCACACACAAATTATTGGTATAATGTCAGCTGTTTCAACTTACTCAAATACTCTATATCCTCTTCATGCTTGCACACATATACAAATAAGCACAAATACACACTCACATATAAGCACACACATAAATACATTTACAAATGTACAAATGCATAGGCACAGATATACATTTTGCAAGATTGATAAGAAAAGGCTGCCACATATGTATGCATGTGCCATGGTTTGGGTAAGATTTTTCGTGAAACCTTATGTGCTTTAACGTGCACAATATGAATTGTTCTCTTTGTGGTTTGTTTTGTTATAATTATATGAAGTTAAACATACTATTCTGCCCTGTTTTGACTATTTATGGCTGATAAAGATGCATATGCACTGTATAAATCAGAGGGTCAGGATTTGGATAGTGACCTCCAGCCAGTTAGCATCCGACATCTTTAAAAATGTTGGACCATAGGTACTCACTGCCGTCAGCATCTCTATGTAAAGCCAATTAGGCTCCACATGACATATGACAAGAGGCATTAACAAATAGTGTATCTATGCAGATTGGTGGATGTTGAAAACCGGCACAAGTTCCATGGTTTGCTGGTAGCGTAACATTTGGTAGGACAATTAAGTAGCCTTAATTAAATCAAGCCAACTCAAAAGAAACAACTTACCAATAGAAGTGCACCCTTAGGCTACATGTAGGTTAATTAGAGGGCAATTTACAGCGGAGCATGATTGCATTTCATTTATTGGCTGTGGACAATTTCTATTCCAAAAACACTCGGCTCCTCTACCGCTACCCTGAAGTAAAAAATGTTGTCAGTTCATGCACGCATGAGGAGGCTTGTGCCCTACCCTAAACTCGTGCATGACCTGACCACCCAGGAACATCCACTAATCCTCATAGACAACATACTCTTGTGCCCATCTGTAATGTGGCACCTAACTGGCTTTTCATGGAAATGATGCTGGAAGTGAGCACCCACGGGACGACATGTTTTAAAAAGCAGTCAACTTCCTGGGCTGACGTAGCAAGCATAGCATTAGCCATTCAAATGAAAGGGGATGGTCCTTTCTCACTCTCTCTAGGTCTATATAATACCTCCATGGTCTAAATACTACGGGGTGAAGAGATGTTTGAAATGCTGTCAGTTCTCTAATCATACATAATCAGAAACACACTAACAGAGACTGTCTGGCAATAACAAATTCTATTTTTTGTCTTACTCACACATACACATATGCTCTTTTCTTTTCTACACACACATAAACATACAGTATGTGTAAGAGTTTATATGTGTGAGAGTATATATACCCACTCCCATATTCTGTACTTGCCTGTTGCTCTTCTAAAACATAGACACACTGTGTGTTATTGTGTGTTGCTCTTCTAAAACATAGACACACTGTGTGTTATTGTGTGTTGCCCTTTTAAGGCATAGACACACTGTGTGTTATTGTGTGTTGCTCTTCTAAAACATAGACACACTGTGTGTTATTGTGTGTTGCTCTTCTAAAGCATAGACACACTGTGTGTTATTGTGTGTTGCTCTTCTAAAACATAGACACACTGTGTGTTATTGTGTGTTGCTCTTTTAAGGCATAGACACACTGTGTGTTATTGTGTGTTGCTCTTTTAAGGCATAGACACACTGTGTGTTATTGTGTGTTGCTCTTTTAAGGCATAGACACACTGTGTGTTATTGTGTGTTGCTCTTTTAAGGCATAGACACACTGTGTGTTATTGTGTGTTGCTCTTGTAAAGCATAGACACACGGTGTGTTATTGTGTGTAATATCGGGGCTGAAGCAGACAGATAATATGGGTAACATGTAATCAGCACAGCACAGGCTCTCCACACTGGCTCTCTTTCCCAGGGCCTTCACTTCTGGGTACACAAACCAAATAAGCATCTGTGCCATCCCTTGTGGTGGGTATCTGTGTGAAGGAAACAGATAGCATGAGTGTGTGTTTACGTGACAGTAAATGGGACATGTATGGAGTGCACATATATGTATATATGAAAGACTAATGTCTACTTGTATTTGTAACAGTGTGTGTGTGTGAGACACGGCGTGTGGGGTTTTGTGATAGATGGTTAGAGTGTGTGTTCGCGAGTGACCATGTGTGCATGTGTGTGTATGGGAGAGACAGTAAGGGTGACTGTAATTGCATTCTGTCGTGTCTGTGAATGGCACAGGCCAGAATGACAGAGCTCACAGCATTCCGTTTCCTCCTCGTGGTTACTGTGGCAAACAGCGCCAGTCCACCGGCCCCATCCATGTTTTCTCTTTGTGGCCCAAGAATGCCACACAGCTCCCACCACACACACACTCAAACACACTCAAACACACACACACACACACAGCTCCCACCACACACACACTCAAACACACACACACACACAGCTCCCACCACACGCACACTCAAACACACTCAAACACACACACTCAAACACACACAAACACACACACACACACACTCAAACACACACACACACACAGCTCCCACCACATGCACACTCAAACACACACACTCAAACACACACACTCACCGTTGGAAGGAAGCAAGAGAGAAACCAGCGTTCACCATTGACCACCCTTATGTTCTAACCTGTTGGATAAACATAGGCAGCCATAAACATGGAAGTCACTATTGATTAGGGGTCGCCCCTTCTTCAATCAAATTCAATTCAATTCAATTTCCAAGCTCTTAAAGTTGCACATTAGCCTATGAGATGCAGTATTTCAGTAATGCTTTGGTGGAATGTGTTGAGAATACTCCATTACACTAAAAGGAGTTTTGAATTGGCCATAGTGCAGTAACGCGTAGTAAAGGGCTATTGTGATAATCACACCTGTCAAGTTAACATGACTGACACCCCTGAGGTCAGTGATTAAAACCATAGTAAAGGGCTATTGTGATAATCACACCTGTCAAGTTAACATGACTGACATCCCTGAGGTCACTGATTCAAACCCTTGAAAATCTGTGAGCCATCCCCACCGCCCACACGCATGTACAGTGCCCTCCACAATTATTGGCACCCCTAGTGAATATGAGCAAAACAGGCTATAAAAAATATGTCTTTGCTGTTTATCCTCTTGGTCTTTCACTCAAAATATTCAAAAAAAAGTCTTAACTTTTCATTGAAGTAAAATTATTGAAAGAAAAAAAAACTGTTGAGATTAAATAAATATTTTTCCGCAAAACATGTGTGCCACAATTATTGCCACCCCTAGAAAAATCTTATAATTAAAATCTAACTGAAGTATATTTCCAGTCATGTTTTACATTTTTAAGTTCACCTGTTTCATAAGGAACTCTTAAGAGGTCAACCATGACTTCCTGTTCCACTGGCGTACAAATATGAGGTGATACAGGCCAAATTCCATTAGTCAGTCATCACTATGGGAAAGACCCAAGAACACAGTGACAATCTGCGACGAAAAGTTGTTGAGCTGCACAAATCAAGAAATGGACACAAGCAAATCTCTTAACAATTGAAAATACCCATTTCTACTATCATGAAAATAATTAAGAAGTTTAAGCGACAGGAGGTTAAGAATCAGCCTGGAAGAGGACGTGTCTGTACATTGACCCCACGCACCGTGAGGAGGATGGTTCGACTGGAAAAAGAATCTCCAAGGATCACAGCTGGAGAATTGTAGAGGTTAGTTGAGTCTTGGGGTCAGAAAGTCTCCAAAACTTCCATAAGACACCACCTACATCACCACAAGTTGTTTTGGAGGGTTGCCAGAAAAAAGCCTCTACTGTCAATCAACAACAAACTAAAGCGCCTACAGTTTTCCAAATGTAAATCAGACTTTCAATGGGACCGAGTTATATGGTCAGATGTGACCAAAATGAAGCTTTTTGGCAACAAACATCAAAGGTGGGTTTGGCGTAGACAGAAATATAGCCATACAGAAAAGCACCTCATACCCAATGTGAAGTATTGTGGCGGATCTTTGATGTTGTGGGGCTGTTTTTCTTCCAAAAGCCCTGGACATATTGTTAGGATACATCATACATGGTATCATGGACTCCATCAAATACCAGCAGATATTAAATGAAAACCTAACAGCCCCCTCCAGTAAGCTTAAAATGGGCCGTGGTTGGACCTTCCAGCAGGACAATGATCTGAAGCACACCTCAAAATCAACACAAAAATGGTTCACCGACCGCAGAATAAAGGTTTTGCCATGGCCATCACAGTCCCCCGACCTAAACCCCATAGAAAATCTGTGGGATGAGCTGAAGCCGAGTCTACAAACGTTGACCTCAGAATGTGAAGGATCTGGAGAGATACTGCATGTAGGAATGGTCTCAGATCCTGTTCCATGTGTTCACCAACCTCATCACGCATTATAGGAGAAGACTCAGAGCTGTTATCTTGGCAAAGGGAGGCTGCACAAAACATTAAATTAAGGGGTGCCAATAATTGTGGCACACATGTTTTGGGGAAATATATTTATTTAATGTCAACCATTTTTTTTTCTTTCAATAATTTTACTTCAATGAAAAGGTAAGATTTTTGTGAATATTTTGAGTGAAAGACCAAGTGGATGAACAGAAAAGACATATTTCTTCATAGCCTGTTTTGCTCATATTCATTAGGGGTGCCAATAATTGTGGAGGGCACTGTAAGCATTTGAAGATGATCTGCAGGCGGTATGTAATCAGCCCAGCAACAGCATAACAGACTGCACTCATGCTTGTGCCTGGGCAAATTGAACGTTATGGGGCTTTTTACACCTGGCATTAAAGTGTGATTTTTCCATGGGATTGCAATCAGATAGTGCTTGACCACAGGAAAGTACAGGTGTACATGCACTCAGGACACATTGAGGACGGACTGTGATCTGATTGGCCAAACTACCTCTGGAAGTGGTCAGGGGCCCATTGTGACCACATTAAACACAAGTGTGAGTGTGTGTGTGTGTGTGACCACATTAAACACAAGTGTGAGTGTGTGTGTGTGCGTGTGTGTGACCACATTAAACACAAGTGTGAGTGTGTGTGTGTGCGTGTGTGACCACATTAAACACAAGTGTGAGTGTGTGTGTGTGTGTGTGTGTGTGTGTGTGTGTGTGTGTGTGTGTGACCACATTAAACACAAGTGTGAGTGTGTGTGTGTGCGTGTGCGTGTGTGACCACATTAAACACAAGTGTGAGTGTGTGTGTGTGCGTGTGTGACCACATTAAACACAAGTGTGAGTGTGTGTGTGTGCGTGTGTGACCACATTAAACACAAGTGGAAACGCAATTGCTTTGTCAATCCACTTACGTGGGTGGAGGTACGCAATCGCGCATGACTGTTCCAAACCAGCAAGGTTTTGAAAAGCAAACCTACACAATAACGCAGCTTCACAGATGGCCACCTTCTTCTTCAATTCTAATTCTTCTTCAATTCTAATTCTTCTTCTATTCTAATTCTTCATCAATTCTAATTCTTCTTCTATTCTAATTCTTCTATCTATTCTAATTCTTCTATCTTTGTTTGTTTGTTGTGTTTTTGGACCCGTGCAATCAAGAGGAAGATGTGACATGAGCTGGACACAGTTATCAGATCTCGACCGGAGCTCAATGTGGACACTGGAGACAAATATTAATACCATGTGTAAACGTAATCAGGTTCAAATCATATCATATCTGGATACTATCTGGATACTAGACACATTTCAATGCCAGGGGTAAAAAGCCCCACAGTGTCATCCAACCTGCTGCGTTTAATGTCACCTCTCCTGTACTATGCTCAACCTCTCCTGTACTATGGTCAACCTCTGCTGTACTATGGTAAACCCCTCCTGTCCTATGGTAAAGCTCTCCTGTACTATGCTCAACCTCTCCTGTACTATGGTAAACCTCAAGTCAGTGAGATTTCTGTATATTCCTGGTCATTGTAGTACTGCTCTGCAAAAGGGCATTTAGTGTTCGTGTATCCATGCCAATTTAAACAGACTCAAAGCAGTCATAAAACTTTGAGGACACTTTTTATCAGGGCATGTATAAAAACTGTAGGAAATGCATCAAAGTGGGTAAATATGACAAAATAACTGACAAAAAATCACAATAAAGATTAGAGAGTTGTCTGAACTGAAATCTCAGTTCATTCCATGTTACAGTACACTTAGTCAAGTCCTTTAGTTTTCAGGGGTGCCACTGCTCAAAGTCCTGATGGAAAACAAATATTCAGCATCGCGTCAGTATAGGCAGGCAGACCTGCCAATCAGCTGACCACTCAGCTGATTCTTGACATTGACCAATCCAGTTCAGACCCATATGAGAGAACACTGCCTTGTCCATTGACTAGCTGCCTTTGAATTTCACGGCAGTAAGCTGCTCTTCATATGTGACTACATTCTCAGCTCCACCTTTTTCATGTTTGTCTCTCAAGGCTGCATTATTCAGATTGGCATGACATTTCTTTATCTGACAAAAATGGTCCTGACTGAAATGAGCTCTGGTTAAGTATTTGTTTGGAAGAGTTCTTTCTGTTGGTCTTTGGGTGTATAGCACATTGTGAGAGAGCCAATAGAGAGAGAGGAGTGAAAGGTGTGAGAGGGTGCCAAGCCTCTGGTCCTAGTTGCTTATCCTGAATTACTGAGATCAGATTCAAGAGTGAAGTCAATATAGTTCAAAGCATAGTAAGTTCATAATATGGCAATCAAGCTTTTCTTTTCAGTCTTCTCACAGTGTCCATGGCAGGAGAGGGTGCGTCAGAAGGCCCCGATCTCCGTCCCCCAATTCTGTCCAGGCTTATTGGAGCCACTTGTGTCCCTGCGCTGAGGAGGAGGAGACCCCACAGGGATGAAGGGCCTGAACGAAGTCTGCTGAGGAACTGGGGAAGAGGAAGATGAAGAGCGTGTAACAGCATGAATAGGTGGAGCCCCAGCTGAACCCTCAGAGGATGTCTGGGACAGTCTGTGTGCCACCGATGGCATCAACTGGACCCGGTGCACCCCTGAGAACCCAGCACTCAGGAGAGATCCTGCGGTGCCAGGGAGAGGAGCCACACGCAGGCCTGGGGAGGGGTACGCCAGCAGGGCGGCGGCAGTGTGGGGGCCCAGGTCCCGTCGACTGGCAGTGGGGAATGAGGGAGAGGATGCAGGGGAGGGGGGTGTGGAGAGGGGAGGGAAGGACCCCCAGGGCCAGGGAGGGAAAGGGAGAGCAGGGCTCTGCAGGAGGGGGTCAATCTCACTGGCGCAGTGGCTTAGATGAGACACCAGCCGAGCCCCGATTGGGTCGACTGATTCTGTGCCCTCCAGGGAGCTCAGGTAGCGCACCACCTCCCCCACACACTCACGGAACCCCAGCGTCCGGTAGTCCACTGCCAGGGCATGGGCATCAAAGTAGCCTAGAATGAAGAGGAAGAGGAAGAGAGATTAAAGGAAGCATGGGATAGAGGGAGGTGAGAAGGGAATGTTGAGACCCCCTCCAGTGAAAATACAAAATCAAAGTATTAAACCTTGTTTCCATATCCATCCACGGTGTTTCTATATGATACACAACACATCATGAGCCAGAAGCAGTCAATGCCATGGCTGAGTGTTTTCACCTGGGAACAGTAGTGTACCACCGACAGTCTCATAACCAGCCTGGGTTTCATACGTCACAAACCTAAAGAACCAATACCGCCAAGGTGCCCGTCAGGAGGGAAGGGTTTCAAAGCGTTTCTCCCTAACGGCACATCTGGATGTTTAGCATTTCAGTCAAGCTAAGCCAGAGCTGCGATCGGGACCAAAGTTGATCTAACATTAGCAACATATTATTAGTTGTTTGGTAGCGTAGTCAAGCCAAAGGCAGCGAGATAGAGACGTATTTGCATGTTCATAGATTTGGAATACTAATTGAGGCAAAGGAGCAGACCTATATCCAAGCCATTTTTAGCCATGAAGGAATTTGTTTCATCAAAAGAGTATAAATATAATTTCTACATATTTATGATTTGAGTTTTTAGGGGTTTAATCAATGCCAGGAGAGGGACTTGAAACTTGATGATTCACCAGTCCTAGGGACTGTTCATCAAGTATTTTTCAACATATTTATCACTATAATTTTCTTTAAGAGAAGGAATTGTTTTGCTTCGCATGTCGGTTTGTGGTTATGTATGTATATGTGCTTCATAAATTCAGTTCAATATCAGATAAATCAGGTTTACACTTGTTAACAATATAACTCCTGGCAGTTATAGAGCACGAAATCTCACCTTTGCCCCCCATGGCATGCAGCAGTTTGAGATGATCGACAGTCATCTGCAGAATTTCAGCCTTCTCCAGTTTTGAGGAACCCTGACGATCAGGCAGACAAAAAGTTTTTTTCATCAGCGCAGTAGTTACTTTCATGTTCATCATGTTTAGGATTTTAAGAAGGGGCAATGAAGCAATGAAGACGCATTGAAGCCTCTGACCTGTTTCTCAAAGGCGCTGGGCACCAGTCTCCTGAGCTCAGACAGGCTGTGGTTGATCCGGTCACGCCGTCTCTTCTCGATGATCTGACACACGGATGAAAAGAAACCACCAATCAGACAGGAAAGTATGCATGGATCTGTCACTGAAGCATCTGTGCAATGGTTTTTCTATTTGATGTCACACTTGATGTCAGTTTTGTGGGGTGCTGTACATTCTGGAGATTGCTGAGGTCAATGAAACCCTCATACATAAATACAAATATTAAAAAAACGACTCAGTTGTATATTATTTTCATTTTTGTATATTTCCACTCAGTTGTATATTTTCCTATATATTGTAATTATATTGCCAGATGCATGGCACATCTACTGGATAGAAAGCTCTTTTGGTTTTTATAGAGACTCTATTTGAGCAGAATAATGCGTGGTATGCTCCTACAAGACTACAAACAGACAACACAAGTCCAGAGAGAATTCTAGGGTCCTTTTCAACCTCTGGGAAGATAGAATGATGTGAACTCACTCCTCTCCTCTTCTTACGAGCCAGAATCTGAGAGGTGCTGCCTGGAGACATGGACCCTGTGACAGGACTGACAAAGACAGAAGAAACAGAGAGGGGGGGAGAGGGGGAGAAAATTTAATTAAATGGAAACATGACAGAAAACAGACGAGGAAAAGAGAGAAGGAGGAGATATGACAACATGAGGTGAAGTGAAAACATGAGTGGAATACAGGAAGAGAGAGAGAGAGGGAGATAGAGAAAGATGAAACATGAGTGAAATACAGGAAGAGAGAGAGGGAGATAGAGAAAGATGAAAACAAATGGCAGTAGAGGCAGGATAGGAAGAAAGAGAATACCAGTAAGGGGGAGATGGATAAAGATGATGAGGATAGAGAAAAAACCCAGAGAGAGAAGAGAGAAACAAGAGTAGGAGAGAGAGGGACAGCCATGAGCTTTGAAATCATTTCATACTGTTGTCATTACTCCCTAATAGGAAGCAGAGACAGCCTAGCACATCATCAGGCTCAATCTAATTTGTCTTTGGGAGCAGAGAGCCTCAGGAGGGCCTGGCGGAGAGAGGAGATGAGATTATTTGGGTTTAACACTTTTCTGGCTATTAGCTCCACTAGCGCTGACATGCTACGCCTCTTGTAAGTTCCAAAAGCATTTGTCCTGGCCAATACTAGACAAGCATTGCATGTCACTACACGGCATGTTGAAAGGAGCTATGCATGTATATCTGTGCTGTGGATAGACACAAGTAGCCCCTGCAGACACACACACAGACACATGCACACCTTCCAGGCACATCCCTCAAACTAGCACATCTATCAAACTGTCAACCTTAATATATGTGGTGTTTGGTAGATGCTTACATTACGTTTAGGTCCATTTAGATAACATTTGAATTCTTCTGACATATTGTCCCCCCACCCTGACAGAGCCCATACTTATGCACAGGGAACTGGCCCCCACTCAAAGTGGCCCTGGCAGCCAGTGTCTGAAAACCTGCATCTGAATCCTCCAGAGATGAAAGCTCAAACCAGTAAGAAACAATTAGCCTCTCTGCTGTGCATATCAAAGACACACATCTCCGCTCTCAACCATTCCCAAATCTGCTCCTGATTTTTACCCCTCAGAACTGTCACAAAGCCCCACCAAAAGACTAAAAAAAAAAGTTTTTTTAGAACAAGTCAAAAATGGAAACCAGACAGTGGAGGCCGGAAAAGCGTTTTTGCAAATTGTTTGTCAAAGCCAGGATTTGCGGTGCCACGTTGATATGAAGAAATGCGCTTTTAGAAAAACAAGTCAAATACAATAAGCATGTCTTGCATCATTGTCCTCTCGCTGCCTCTGTACAAAGGACATGCTGTGTTTTCTCTTTCTGTGACAGAGAGACTGAAGTCATAACTAGAAGAAATATGTTCAGCATTTTGGTGACAAATAATACCTTATCATTGACCACCGCTATTAATGTAATAATATTGTGACTGAATATCTGTCTTGTGCTTGTGCTCAGTTTAGTGTAGAAGGGTCTGTGCCTGTAGACACCCACTCACACTTCTGAATATACATAACCTACAAATGGACTTTTAGGTCAAATTGATCTCTTCAAAATAATTGCATTTTAAATGCTCTAAAGACAGTGATTCTCAATCCCGCCCGTTTCCCGCTCGGCCCTGTGTGTTCTCCATCTTTCCCTGCTTTGTGTACCTGACTGAACATGGCAGTCATACTCTTTATTAGCTGAACACGTCTGATTTAGGTTCTCATGGCCATTTAAATGACATTGTTTCAATCAGGTGCGCTTGAAGCAGGGTTAGATAGAGGCTAGGAGACACAGGAAACAGAACTGAGAGCTCCTGGCTCAAGACATTAGGAGGGATGACACCAGTAGCAGGACTGACGACCACTGGCTTAAAACATTAAACAACACATTTCACACTAGCAGAGATGCTGCATCACTTTACATTGCTTTGAAAATCTGAAAAACTTTGAATTACATAGTTTTGAATGTAAGCAAAACATTTCAGTTATATATCTACAAATGCAATACAATTGTACTAAAACACAAAATGTATCCAGCAGATATGTGTCTTTCTTTGCATAGCATGCATCTCAAGGCCTCGTGAGGAGCAGCCTCTGACTTCAGGCACTTTCTGCACAGGTGAAATTCAGCTGTGTGGATACATGTGTGGTCAGTTACTGGTGCTGCTCCTGTTCTTACCAGAAGCCGTCCTCTTGGCCCACATCGATCAGCTCTTCCGCCTCTGATTCAGGAGAGCTGTAGTCATGAGGTCGCTTCATCGTATCGCTCTCTCCTCCTCCTCGTCCTCCTCAAAATGGATGGTTCTATTTGAGTAGAGAGTATCAAGGTGTGTGTCCCTGGTGCCTCCTTGTCTCCTGTCCCAACACAGGACAGTAGAGTGTCTCTCTCTCTCTCCCTCTCTCTGTCTCCTGTCCCAACACAGGACGGCAGAGTGTCTGTCTCTCTCTCCCTCTCTCGTCACTTTCTCTCTGTCTCCTCTCTACCTACCTCCACACATCGGTAGAAAATTGTCACGCTAGACCACCTTTGGTCTCTGTCTCACTTTCGACACCTTACGGTTCTGTGGATCTTTGTCCTCTTCCCTGAAGCAGACCCCCGCTGCTGAGTCACTAGCCTGTTTGGGTGGAGGCCCACTTCAACAGATGAAGAGGAAGTTTTCCATATCCATACAGACAGTCTTGGCATTAAACCTCCATATCCATACAGACAGTCTTGGCATTAAACCAAGCTAACACATCTCTTCTACAGCATCCCTCTCTCTCTCTCTTCTTTTCTCTCTCTCTCTTCTTTTCGCTCTCTCTCTCTCTCTGGCCACTGGTCTCCTGGCTCCTCTCAGTAAGGGTGACACAAGCCACTAAACTGCAGTTGGGCACTTTGGCAGAGTTGCCAGTTTTTGCTCTCCCTCCCTTTCCCTCCCTCTCTGCCTCTTTTTCTCCTCCCTCTTTCTCTCTCACCCTGCTTCCCACCCCCTAATCAACCCTCCCCTCTTTTTTCTCTGTCACCTCTCTCCTTTCAATTAAGCTTGTTGCTCCTCTGTCTCCTCCCTCCCACCTCCTCCCCCCCTGTCTCCACTCTTTTAATTAGTCTTCTTCTCTTCTCTGGCGGGACAATGGGAGGAGAGCTGGAGGAATGGTGGGCTGCACTCATATAGGGCCTATGAGTGTGTGTGTGTGTGGTGTTTGTGTGTGTGTGTGTTTGTGTGTGTGTGTGTGTGTGTGTGTGTGTGTGTGTGTGTGTGTGTGTGTGTGTATGTGTGTGTGTGTTTGTATATGTGTGTGTG
>NC_045170.1:26271593-26274093 GCF_900700415.2 Clupea harengus | reverse complement strand
TGTGTATATGTGTGTGTATAGAATAATGTCTAAGTACTGTGTATATGTGTGTGTATAGAATAATGTCTAAGTACTGTGTATATGTGTGTGTGTATAGAATAATGTCTAAGTACTGTGTATATGTGTGTGTATAGAATAATGTCTAAGTACTGTGTATATGTGTGTGTATAGAATAATGTCTAAGTACTGTGTATATGTGTGTGTGTATAGAATAATGTCTAAGTACTGTGTATATGTGTGTGTGTATAGAATAATGTCTAAGTACTGTGTATATGTGTGTGTGTAGAATAATGTCTAAGTACTGTGTATATGTGTGTGTATAGAATAATGTCTAAGTACTGTGTATATGTGTGTGTATAGAATAATGTCTAAGTACTGTGTATATGTGTGTGTATAGAATAATGTCTAAGTACTGTGTATATGTGTGTGTATAGAATAATGTCTAAGTACTGTGTATATGTGTGTGTATAGAATAATGTCTAAGTACTGTGTATATGTGTGTGTGTATAGAATAATGTCTAAGTACTGTGTATATGTGTGTGTATAGAATAATGTCTAAGTACTGTGTATATGTGTGTGTGTATAGAATAATGTCTAAGTACTGTGTATATGTGTGTGTGTATAGAATAATGTCTAAGTACTGTGTATATGTGTGTGTGTATAGAATAATGTCTAAGTACTGTGTATATGTGTGTGTGTATAGAATAATGTCTAAGTACTGTGTATATGTGTGTGTATAGAATAATGTCTAAGTACTGTGTATATGTGTGTGTGTATAGAATAATGTCTAAGTACTGTGTATATGTGTGTGTATAGAATAATGTCTAAGTACTGTGTATATGTGTGTGTATAGAATAATGTCTAAGTACTGTGTATATGTGTGCTCCCGTTCCTTCCCTTTCACCGCCGGACCTCTCTCCTGCCATCTGATGTCTCCAGCGTCTACTGTTCACAGCGTAGAGCAACCCAGGTCTTTATTGAAAAATGAAGAGCCTTCAAACAGGATAAACTGTAAACCCCAACTCTGTAACCTGGGTCGACTGTCACCCATACCCAGACCTCTCTGTCAAGCAGAAAGAGGAGAGCAACTGGAATACTGATGTTTCCTCAGCTCCCCTCGTTCAGCTCTGAGAGATAGACTGGTGGAGATGAGGGGGGGTTAAAGGCACCAAGAGGAAGCTGAAAGGCCTCTTTGTGGCCCCCAATGAGGTCCCTTTCAAGCTGCGTTCCCACAGAGGGAGCCCCTGTCGCGGGGCCGACTGCGGTGACTTTCGCTGGTGCCGCGGCTCAGACGGGTGGCTCGGCCTCCCCACGCCACAGCCAGGCATTGTCCGTCGCCACAGAAACCAGGGCCTTCATGTCAGACATGTTTTTCTGTTTGTTTTCTTTTTCATCTCTTTAATGTGGCCGAGGGGGAATGCTTCCTCCCCCACTCCCCAACACACACACAAACACACACACACACACACACACACACACCCAACCCATCCACATTGCTTGCTTTTCCTCTCTACTTCAACACACCCCTCGTCAGTCCTATTTTCCTTTTCTCTCTCTCTCTTTCTAAGATTGTCATTTGTAAAGGCTTTTAGTCCCATATCTTTGTCGTGGTGTTGTGGCCACCTTCTCTTTTTTTTTTAATTCATGAGGTTTTGGCAAAAACTGGTTTATTTTAGCTGGCCTTAATACACACATACACACACACACACACATAACTCTAAAACAACCAAAATCCTATCCTTGAAGATTTCTGACTTTCCCACGCTAAACCAATTTTCTTCTGAAGATGAAACAAACTCCACAACAACATAGAGAAGAAAGTGGAGTATGGAGAGAGTGAAAAGAATAAAGAAGAAATAAAAAAAATCTGGTTATGATTCCAGTCCTCAAATCGAGAAACGATGCCCCACAGACATCCAATGAGAAAAACAAATGCCCTGAAAAAAGAATGAAAACGGTTTCTATTTTTAAGAGTCTAAAGAATGTCATTCTGTGCCATGATTCAAAGGACTTGCAGCTCTGCGGTAATCAGTTCTCTCTGAGTAAAGTCTCACGCACACACACACACACACACTCACCAACCACATCACACACAAGACACAATCTTTTATGGGCTGTAGAGAGAAAAAAATGCAGAGAAAAAAGGGTGAAAATATTTCATCTCCTTCTCCTACCCTGTGCCACTCTTTCCTCCGCGCGGGCCAGTGTGTGCCACTCTTTCCTCCGCGCGGGCCAGTGTGTGCCACCCTTTCCTCCTCGTGGGCCAGTGTGTGCCACCCTTTCCTCCTCGTGGGCCAGTGTGTGCCACTCTTTCCTCCACCAGTGTGTGCCACTCTTTCCTCCGTGTGCCAGTGTGTGCCACCCTTTCCTCCGCGCGGGCCAGTGTGTGCCACCCTTTCCTCCGCGCGGGCCAGTGTGTGCCACCCTTTCCTCCGCGCGGGCCAGTGTGTGCCACCCTTTCCTCCGCGCGGGCCAGTGTGTGCCACCCTTTCCTCCGCGG
>NC_045170.1:26154093-26266593 GCF_900700415.2 Clupea harengus | reverse complement strand
TACAAAGGACGCAGGCGAAGAACTGTCGCCCCTTCTGTTGCGCCGGCATGATCTCACCATACAACAGGGATGCCTCATGTGGGGTATGAGAGTGATTGTGCCACCTAAACTGCGCCCCTGGGTTCTGAAAGAGCTCCACACAGCACATCCAGGTGTAGTGAGGATGAAGAGCTTGGCACGCAGTTATGTGTGGTGGCCCGGCATTGACTCTCAAATTGAGCTTCACGCTAAATCATACCCACCCTATCAGAGCATACAAAAAGAACCTGGGCTAGCACCTCTACACCCTTGGATGTGGCCCTCCAGTCCTTGGGAAAGAACCTGGGCTAGCACCTCTACACCCAAGTTCCTCAGACCACCGAATCTCCAAAAACACACCAGTCCACTGAACCACCACAGACTGGGCATACCGGTACTCTGGTAACAGAGACAGTAAGACGCTATCCTGTGAGGATCACTTAACCACCAGTATGTTACAGTGCTTAGTGAGCACACTGCATAGTTAATATAATGATGTAAGACTGTGAGTTCTGAGACATATTGTTTCCACTATAAGAAGACAACCCCCCATTATTATTTGATGTAAAACAAAACAAAAATAAAGCTGTAATCTTTTATGTTGTGTTAAAGAAAATATCCTTTGTGTTAATTGACAACATATCTTAGCGGGGAGGAATTTTTATGTACGAAGCTGAATGTTGCTTCATTTATGGTGACCACTAGGTGGCACCTGTGTCATGTATAATGTTCTCGTTCGTAATAAACCAGACTAGCTGAAGTGATAGAACAAGCTACAAGTGTTTCCGTGTTGCTCTGTGTGTGTGCATGTGAAATGGTTGCATATAGCTAACATTAGAGGCAACATAACAGATCACATTTTCTTTTACATTGGGTGAATGGCTGGATTCATGTAGGCTACTGCTCTTTAACTGTTCAAGTGATGGCACCAGGGTGCACTGTGAAAAAAAGACAAGCCAGTGGAGCATGCCCTTTGGCAATGTTCCACTGGGAAATCCTGAGTTCGGCATCTGTGGATGGTAGGCGAATTGTGGAACAAGTCCATCACAATTTTCATAAGTCTAGTAGACTATGCATTGACAGGCTGGAGCTCTTTTAACAGCACATACAATACCATCAGCGTATTAGGCAGGTGGTCATAATGTTTTGATCTCTTGCTCAATGAATCTCAGGACTTTTATCCTGACGAAATTTTCCCTGAGTTATGAACGACCGGAAACCTTGTTGTCTGTTCGACCATAACCCGGAAGTGTTTCTTGTGTAATGGTTGAAAACAAAGCCAATAGATAATGCTAAAAACAATATAAAAAGGTAGTTAACGACTGTTAACGACTTCACCTATTTCAGGTAGGTAGCTCCTACAGATTAGGCTGTACAGGATCATAGATTGTTCTTCATTCAAAGTGTGATATGCCACGATGGATCCTTTAAACATATGTTGCTATTGCCACGGTTTAAGTTAACTCCTACTGTCAGCAAGCGTATGTTAAACGATGCGTGGATACATTTTAATTTTATAATGAAGTTTGAGTGTAATTCTGTTATGTATGGTCCTTTGCTGGTGATTATGTGGTTCAATTGTCAAGAGGATAAAGAGAAAGAAAAGCAGATACATTATCCATGCTCAAGCATTAGCCTACCCAATGACTGTTTAGTATGTCTACACTCATGTCATACAGTCGATGACATTATCCATTAAAAGACATACAAGAAAACGTGTGGTAGGGCTAGGTGATCTGACCAAAAATAGAAATAACAATAATTTCACAGATTTACCTTGGTCATGATATTTCATTTAATTTGTATTTGCTAGTTTTAAACATGTCACTTTAATAAATGCCTTCGAGACAATAAGCATTTGGCAAATACCATGACATGTTTAAAGGACTCAAATACTACAATTATTAAGATAATGTATATTTTTCAATTTTGTTCTGTTTTCTTCCTTTTTTTGTAAGAACTCTGGAAATGTATGTAGCTATCTTGGTTGTTTTCTCTTCTTTGTAAATCTCAGCCGTGTGTGGGGAGATGGAGATCCAAAGCTACATGTCTAAGCTGCTCTGTGAACTAAACGAACAGCGCAAGCGGAACTTCTTCTGTGACTGCAGTGTCATAGTGGAGGGTCAAGTCTTCAAGGCACACAGGAACATACTGTTTGCAGGGAGCGGCTACTTCCGTGCACTACTGGTCCACTATCTGCAGGACGGTGGGCAGCAACACAGCACAGCCTCACTGGATATCGTCACGGCAACAGCCTTCTCGCTAATCTTGGACTTCCTGTACTCGGGCCAACTGGATTTGTGCAGTGGCAACGTCATTGAGGTGATGTCAGCTGCCAGCTATCTTCAGATGACTGATGTGGTGAACTTCTGCAAGAACTACATCCACACCTCACTTGAGATCTGCACCCGGGGCAAGGAGCAGGACATGCAGACAAGGGGAGAGACGGACAAGGAGGCGCAGGGGCCTGCAGAGAGGAGGACACCCGCTGAGGGCTCTAGCGTAACTGTGTCTCCCACCTCTCAAGATGGAAGGACTCTGACACAGCCCAACACTGATTCTCAATGTTCTCGCAATACTCCCTCCAACACCACCACCTCCGCTGCTTTAAGCAGCAGGAACTCAGAGGAGAGTGAGAGCTCACGGGGGGAGTTCCCTGCTGTTCACCCTGTGGGCCCCCCCCTTAAGAGGGACCCGGAGAACCCAGAGAGCTGCTCCTCGGGGAACTTGCTGTTTGGTCTGGTGCATCCCAAGGTAGAGTATGACCCAGATGAGGAGACTGAGGAGTCCCCAGAATCTAAAGAAGGAGGGCTCTATCCCAGGTCCAATCACTTTGACAGCCGGACACTGGAGGCAAGCCCATCCACTAGTACTGAAGCAGCAAACGCACAGGAGTACGACAGTTATCAGCTCAAACTGATGCAGTACTACGGTCAAGGCCTAGGAGGCAGCGCAGCACCAGGGCGTGGAGATGAAAGCATGGGGCCTGGAAGCGCAGCCAGTATGGAGATGCACAGTGACTGGTTTGGGGAGGACACAGGTGAGAGGGTGCCTAATGGTTCTTGTCTAGCACTCAGATCATGTACGTACGGCATAGTATGGCATAGTATGGCATAGTCAGAGTCAGATACATACATCTGCATTTTACCAGTGCTGCACTGGACTACTGGCTATCTGTCCTTCACATGACCATATAACATCAAAATTAATTTGAAGATGATCGCAAAACGTTTTGCCAATAGAGACATATTTTAAAAAGTGGCAAATTGCTGCATTCTGTTGCATTAAACACTGTAGTTAATAACTTTTAAACCTACATTGGCATCTTTGTATCTCCATTGCTGTCATCTAACAACAGGTAAACCAAGCTTAAACAAACGACATCCTTGTTTTTGATACCTAGTTTTTGTGTGTTAATCTTTTTAATCAAAGCTGCTGTGTTTGTGCTTTAGGGGATGGTCTGGTGGCGTCTGTGAAACTGCACAAATGCCCATACTGCCCCTACACTGCCAAGCAGAGGGGCATCCTGAAGCGCCACATCCGCTGCCACACGGGGGAGCGCCCTTACCCCTGCCATACATGTGGCAAGCGCTTCACACGCCAGGAGCACCTTCGCAGTCATGTCCTCAGCGTAAGAGCACATGTGCTTATGTGTGCATTACAATGACCTACCACATATCTCCCATTCATTGCACACAAAGATGTACTTACTATTAAAAAATAGCTGAGCATGACCATTTTAAATAACTTTCTAGATTCCTGAAGATAGAAGTCTATTTAGATTTGTTGGACTAAGGAGAAATAATTGGACAAAAATCCACAAATAAATAGAGGGGAAGTGTAGAAATTGATCCACAAATGCGTTAATATCACTGTACATGTTAAATTTAAATATTTGAATACGCAAGTTATGCGCATTTGCAAATCACTGTATTTTGGTGGATATGATTTTACACAACACACATAATAATATACATTTTTGTGGATAGTGAGATATTAGCTTTTTCTGTGGAACAAACTGGACAAAAATCTACAAATAGAAGGGAAGTCACGCGGCCCACAAATTCACAGGAAGCAATCCACAAATGTACAAAACCCAATTCATATGTACAAAATCGCTCCGTATTTTTGCGGATATGATTTTACACAACACAAATTTTAAAATGCATGTTTGTGGATAGTGAAATATTTGTGGATAATGGTGTCCATTTGTGGATTGTCTTCAGTGGGTTGCAAATAATAAAGTCCAACATAAACTTCCATAACGCCGTTGACAATTAGGGTCAACGCCTAATTGTTTTTTAATTAGACTGTTGAGGCCTTTAAGGGCCTTTGAGGTAAAGGAACATGGTGTGTAAAGGCTCTCTAACCTTATTTGTGTTTGGTGTGTTGTCTCTGTCTGTTTTCCTTGTCTGTGATTGTTTGGGTGGCAGGTACATCGGGCCTGCAGTTCACATATGGCATTTCTCACAGTCTGAAAAGGTCTGGCCTGTGAAGGCTGCACCACCACACAACAGGACCCGGGTTCATTTCTCACAGTCTGAAAAGGTCTGGCCTGTGAAGGCTGCACCACCACACAACAGGACCCGGGTTCATTTCTCACAGTCTGAAAAGGTCTGGCCTGTGAAGGCTGCACCACCACACAACAGGACCCGGGTTCCACCAATCCCAGCAGCCAGTCAGAGGGCTCGGATCGTCGGCTAGTCTTTATGGATGATGCCAAGGAGGCAGAAGGGGGAACGGATGAGAACCTCCCCCCCCACCACCATTACATCCATTAGGATGGAGATAACCCATAATAAGACACAGACACAAGAGTCAATGAGAGACACTCATCTGATCAACTCAAGTTTAACATCATCATTTAGAACATTGTCACCCATTAGACTATCTGCTTAGTCAAGTGACAGACCAATCACTCTGGCCCATCATGTCCTGTGAACAGATCTCAAAGCAAAGTGTCCCTTGGAAAGGGGTCTGTGTAAGATGAGGTTCATTATTCTTGGTTGAACAGTATATTTAGGGAGCAGTATAGTTTTGAAAACACTGCATTGTATGTTTCACAAAGAAATGACGTATTGCACCTTTTGTATATTTGTACAGAAAAAGCCGAAGCTACCTCAATCCTGTATAGAGATATAAAGACTATGTACAGTATGTTCCATTCATGTGTCATTTGCCTAAGATCACTGAGACCAAAGATGTGCAAAGCAAGCGTGTAAATTGTAGTTGGATCTGGTGATCTCTGTTTTCTTCTTTCATTCAGTTGCATCAGTATTCATCACTGGATGGATGATGCCATTCCATCTTTTCAATTATAAGCAGTACATTTAATGACATTTGACTCTTTTCTTTAAAAAAAATCTATCATTGTAAATGCCATGTTGAAGGGTTTTGTTATATTTTAGCCTTGTTTGACTCGTCTTAAAGCAGAGAGGCGTTCATCTGCCTAAAATGAACAAACAAACTCATCGGCTTAACCTATACCTCAACCATATACATTTTACATTTCATTCGACACTTTTATCTATAGTGACTTATGGGTAAGTGAGTGAGGAACAAACAATGGCAATTAAGTCCAATGTGAGCAAAACCCCGCTCAAAGGGGCTACCCATCTGCTTGAGGACAGAAGAGGAACAGAGAACCAGGAAACCAGATCACTTCTACACACATCAGTAAAGGAGTAAATACATTAGCATACATGCAGCAAATATGTACTCGAGCATCCATAGAAAAATGACCAGTAGGTATATATATAGGGGAGAGTGAGTAGCCAGCTGTAAGGAATTACAGTTTATCCCGCCTGAGAATATGAGGCATGCGACAAAGCAGCTTCAGTGAGCACCAAACATGGTCACCATAATCTCCCTAATGGGGAAGTTTGTGGTTCAGACTAACACCACTGAATCCGCCATATGTTTCACGTGCTTTGTTACAGCTCTTTATGGGAATAAAGACAGATTGCTGTATCAACCACAAGAAACATCTGTTTTTCCTACAAGGCATTCAAAATACCACAGTTATAACATAGAGGTGGCTTATGTACTCATAAAGTTAAGTATAGCAATGAATCCAACGCTTATTGTACTCATAAAGTTAAGTGTAGCTATGAATCGAACGCTGGCACTCAATACTTGTGTAGCAATGCACAAGATTTAAACAATAATTTGATGGTTGTAATCAGAAGACTAAAATATATGTAATCATAACAGCCTATGACATAAGCTCGAAGTGACTGGCTGGATTGATGAATATGACACAGTATTTGGAGCAGTAGCGAAGGCCAGAACAAAGCTCAAGACCAAAAGTTTGTTTTCCCAGCAGCACAGTCAGCATAGCAAATGGCCACCAGTAGAGGTCGTGTGAGTTCTATTGTGTGTGCACAACTCTTGATGCTGACCCTCAGGGGCCAAATTAATCTGTGTGGTGTGGAAAAGATTACTAGCAATATTGTCCTCAAACAAGAGTTCGTCTCTCACCTTGTAGAAGGACGTCATGTCCAGACACATCTTTGATGGATGGTTGCAAACCATGGGTCATTTGTTCACACAGGACCTCCACCTCAGGATATGCAGAGTAGGCAGCCTCAGGCGCTGTCATGGCGTACAGTGGAGAGGGCATTTGTGCCTCTGATTTCTTTAAAACTCCTTGTTTGCAAACATGTTAACAGAATAATCAGTCATCTTTATCATTTGGAATGTTGCCATGGTAATCCCTTAGCATGGGGCTGTTAGCTCTGAAACACTGCTGGATGAAAGTGTGCTGGGTGCTTAGGCTGTTAGTTCTGAAACACTGCTGAATCATAGTGAACTGGGTGCTGCTTAGCAGAGGTGTAAAGTAACGAATTACTTTTACTCACGTTACTGTAATTGAGTAGTTTTTTTGTGTACTTTGTAATTTTTAAGTAGTTTTTTAAATCGGTAATTTTACTTTTACTTAAGTAGATTTTGACTGAAGTATTGTACTTCGCTACATTGGAAATTACATCCATTACTGAGTAAAAAAAAAAACATAGTTCAAGGCAGGAATCGTGCACCACAATGCTCACTGCAGTGGTGGATGCTGCATAGAGTGGATGATGGAGTCGATGCAAGGCGCCAGTACGGTGCCGAGTCACGAGAGATAGATATGGAGGAAGATGATAGTGCGGACTACCAACAAGCTGCGGACCACCAACAAGCTGAAGCACCGAACTTTCCGCCAGTTGAAATTAGAGAAGATGAAGAAAACCCGTGGCCACATCTCAGCAAGCAGTTTGCCTTCCAACTAAAAGAGGCAACAGCTATATGCTTTGTAAACTGTGCCTAATCCGTCAGTCAGAACTTTCTGCTTATACAAATTCATCTTCAAATCTGCGCAAGCATGTGTTGGTAAGTACAGTATTTGTCCCTTTCCATTAGTAGTTCAGACAGCGTTTTTGTCATTTAGTTAGCTTTGCTCCATTAAGCAAAATATGCGTTTCATGGCACTAGTAGGTAGTAGCCTAATTTTGGCTAGCACTTGCAACCGACCTGAGTATGCTAACGTCGACAGCGGTCATCCAATAGACTAATAATACCATTCCTGTCTTCCATTCGTTTCAGGTCATAGAATTATTATGTTCAGTCTCTCATATTGTGTTAAAAACTGCAGATCAGTCATCAGCAATGAAATACACCACATAAACTGATATTAGGCTAATCATTTGGCTGCCTCCCATGCCTTGAAACAGAACAATGTGAATGCGCACACCATCGTTTTCAGACAGTTGGACAAGTCAATGTGTATGTCGTTATCTGCAATTTATCACGATGTTTAGTCAGATATTGATAACGATAAGTGGTGGCTTTGCAACGTGCACGTCTTTCATGTTCATGCTAAGGGGTCCCGGTTAGCAAGAATTGAGGATTATGAATTGTGATGCATGTAGAAATAGAAAATAATGCTATAATTCTGTATACTGTAGGTCTGTCATCTCAAGTAGCTATTTATAGCTATTTCTGTGTTATGATGCACTCTTGAATCTTGATAGCAGCTCAATACTTAATTGTCAGAAATGTTGTTTGTCATTCTACAGGTCTAGTCTATGTCAGACAACACCTTGACCGGATGTTGGAGGCTGGAGCAAGTTGGACAACATTCATCAGATGAAGATGATTTATTTTCCTCAATGAAGTCCAGAAGGTCAGAAGGCACAGGGGAGTAAGAAGGGTACCTAGCCTGTGTCTCAGTCAATATGGATCTGCTGAACGCCTTTCAGAATATCAAAAAACTGTCCCTGAAACTCAATACTTGCCTACCTGCCTCGGCCGCCTGCGAGCGACTCTTAAGCTGTGCTGGATTGCTGTTCAATGCAAAGCTAGCCCGGATGAACTCTACTCATCTTGAAAATCAGCTGCTGCTCAAACTCAACAAGAATTTTGTAGACTAATGCTCTAAAGGTGGACACAAGTAAAGTAACCAAAGTTTAAGTGGGGCAGCGGTATTTTAACTTTTTATTTTAGCTGTCATGTCTTGACATGTCCTCCCAAAAGTTCTTAAATGTTGTGTTGACATGTTTAATGTTTGACATGTTTAATGTCATTGCACTTATATTTCTAAAGATTCTCCTTTAATAAAAAATAACTAGTTTTTGTATTGGATTTATGACCCCTTGTTCTTTTTTGCACTATATAGGAGCGGCCCCCATCAAGTTGTTGAAAGTAACTAAGTAACTTTTACTTAAAGTACATTTTAAATGAACTACTTTTTACTTTTACTTGAGTAGATTTTTAGATGGGTAATTTTACTTGTACTTAAGTAAAATTTCATCAAAGTAATTGTACTTTTACTTGAGTACAACATTTCAGTACTTTTTACACATCTGCTGCTTAGGCTGTTAGCTCTGAAACACTGCTGGATCAAAGTGTGCTGGGTGCTTAGGCTGTTAGCTCTGAAACACTGCTGGATCAAAGTGTGCTGGGTGCTTAGGCTGTTAGTTCTGAAACACTGCTGGATCAAAGTGTGCTGGGTGCTGCTTAGGCTGTTAGTTCTGAAACACTGCTGGATGAAAGTGTGCTGGGTGCTTAGGCTGTTTGCAGGAGATGCCTTTAATCAGCTTAGCCCTTTTCATATTCAATAAAGCTCAGTTACAATATTGTATTTCCAATAACAGCAACTGCTATAACTTAATATTTCCATAATAAACTACAAACTTGTACAGGAAAAAATTGGTTTTAATCCGGTTGTTTATAGCAAAATAAGATAATGTACAGTATATACAAAAAGTTATTACATCAAAAGCCATCTGAGGTGTTCACAGGTGATGCCCGTTACTGAAAGCCTTGCATTCCATTCTCCAGGTCATTTTATCTCTTTGAATTAGGTTGTATAACAGCATATTCTTAAAACATTTTAAATGAAACATTAATACACTTATAAGATTTCCATCAAGCTGGACAATTTCATGATAAAATTTACTAAAAATATACAGAAATAAAGGGAAAGCTTTTATGAGATGTTTGCAAAATGACAATCCATTCTTTACACTTTTAGGTAAACAACAAATACATCCCTTTTTTCCTTTGTCAATATGCAGGCAGATTTTTCTAATAAAATGGCACAATACACACAAGTTGCCTTTAGCATTTACACCACACTTCAACTTATACTGATCAATGTTTAAATCTGTTTTAAACAAATTTGTGTCACAAGACCAAAAAAAAGAAACAGTGCTAAAATCTTCAGGACAGTTACCATATCATTACCCAAAGATTGTTTTAAAGTCATGTTAACGCCACTTTCAAAACACCACTTTTCAAACTTGACTAATCATACTAGGCAGAGTCTCTGATGACTGCAGCCACAATATAAACAGATCGTTACTGAAAATATCTATCTACTCCATTGTTCATTTGACGAGAGAATGGGTCATAAATGCATGCAACAACTCAAATGGAAAAAGGCTCTAATTCCAAACTCACTCATCACCTCTATTTAGATCACCTTATATAAAGAGGTTATTTAGATCACCTTATATAAAGAGGTTATTCAGATCACCTTATATAAAGAGGTTATTTAGATCACCCTATATAAAGTTCACTCAAATTGTTGTGCACGTGAGGACTCCTGGTCATGAGGTATAAAAACATTAACCCTAGGCACAGACAGAAGTCTATGTTATGAACACAACATCACTCATCAAGTGATAAAACAATGTGAAAACAGTGAAAAGATCAGGTAAAGTGACAACTTCAATGCATCAACCGACTCACATTATGGTCAGGGGATTTAGCTAAATCCTGTGCTAATAAACCAACCAATCACAGTCTCAGGTGTACCAGACTGAATCCACTGCAAGCACTGGGCAGGAAGAGATCGGGCAACATAACTTGAACTCCCAAAAGAACAGGTTTACTACTTCCAATAGAGACACAGGTCTCGTAGCAGGCTCAGGTGCATTACTTTGGGGAGTAATCTTTCATAAAATTCTGCAAAGTCAAATAACTTTGGAATCCCTTTACCCCTTTCCCTCTGCGATCCCTCCGTCCTATCGCCCGCCGTACAGGTGAACCTTCACGAAGGAGATGGACTCATCATAGTCCTTGTGTCCTTTTTCATAGATGACATAGATGAACTTCTTATCCACTGGGGAGTCACTTCGAAATGATGTCATGGAGGAGTAGCCACTTGGCCCAGCCCATATCTGAACAGCCTTCTTCTCCCAGGATTGACCATCAGTCAAAGACCAACGCAGAGTCAGGTTCACTCCTGAGAGAGAGAGACAGACAGACACAGACAGACAGACAGACAGACACAGACAGACAGAGAGAGAGAGAGAGAGAGACAGAGAGAGAGAGAGAGAGAGAGAGAGAGAGAGAGAGAGAGAATGACATATTAGAGACGTATTAGAGAGAAACACATGTACAATGCATTGTTCAGCCAGGCTGGAAAGAGAGAAGCCTGGACCCCATGTGTTTGCTGTCTTACTGTGCTGCTCATTGGATGGGTTGGTGAAGAAGAGGATCCCCTCTTTCTGCAGGGCCCCGGCAGCCACCGCAGGGTCCACGAGTGTGTGGTCAAACACCAGCTCGTCCACAGGCAGGGACTCCCCTCCATCCAGACTCCTCACCACTATGCGGCACCGACAGTGGTAGTTGTTGTTGTTGCGGACGTTAACTACAATACTGCCGTCTTCCATCTCTACTGGCTATGAAGGAGAAGATATTAGATAGGCTTCTGTCGCAACCATATATATGGTATATTACAACTTTACGGGAGGATTATTGTGTATATGTGCGTGTGTGTATATACAGTTGCAATCAAAATTATTCAACCCCCCATTGCACATTAGGTTTATTGGCAAAATATGCAATTTCTCAGCTGTTTGCAATAAACCAATTACACAAGAATTGTTTAAGTAGTTTAATGAAACTAATATTACAAGAGTTTTATCCAAATTCAACACAAAATTATACTTTTAATGACTTTAATGAATTTACTGCAGTCTCAAAATTATTCAACCCCTTCATGACAAGCATCTTCAGTACTTAGTAGAGCACCCTTTTGCTGTTATGACCTGCTGTAAACGTCATACATAGCCAGACACCAGCTTCTGACAGCGTTCCTGAGGAATTTTAGTCCATTCCTCATGGGCAATGGCCTCCAGTTCAGTAATATTCTTTGGTGTGCGTTTTGCAACCGCCTTCTTCAAATCCCACCAGATTTTCGATGGGGTTCAAGTCAGGCGACTGTGACGGCCACTCTAGAATCTTCCATTTCTTCTTCTGAAACCAAGCCTTGGTGGACTTTGAGGTATGCTTGGAATCATTGTCCTGTTGGAAGGTCCAATGACGCCCAAGCTTCAGCTTCATCACAGACGGCATGACGTTTTTTCCTAAGATTTCCTGATACTTGACTGAATCCATCGTGCCCTCCACACGCTGCAGGTTTCCAGTGCCAGAGGCAGCAAAGCAGCCCCAGAGCATCACTGAGCCACCGCCATGCTTCACTGTAGGCAGGGTGTTCTTTTCAGCATATGGTTCATTCTTCTTCCTCCAGACATACCGCTGATCCATAGGCCCGAAAAGTTCCAGTTTTGCCTCATCACTCCACAGAACATAATTCCAAAACTTTGGTGGCTTATTTATATGGTTTTCAGCATATTGGAGCCGACTTTTCTTGTGCTTTTGGGTCAGTAGTGGTGTGCGTCTTGGAGTCCGGGCATGGAACCCTTCAGTGTTTAGTGTGCGCCTTACTGTGCAAACTGAAACCTCAGTGCCTGCTGCCACCAAGTCTTGCTGCCGGTGTTTTGCAGTCACTCGAGGGTTTTTGACCACTTGCCTCCTCAGGAATCTGGTGGCAGCCGCTGATAGCTTCCCCTTTCTGCCACGTCCAGGTAGTGTAGCCACTGTTCCTTCAACCTTGAACTTGCGAACTATGCTTCCAACTGTATCTCTAGGGACATTCAGTGCTTTTGCTATCTTTTTGTATCCTTTTCCTTGTTTGTTCAAGGCAATGATCTTCTCTGAACTTTTTGGACAATTCTTTTGACTTAGCCATATTTCTAACACGCAATCAAACGTCACTCTCAACAAGCCCCTAGCCAGTCCAGGTATTTATGTGTTCTATCTCAAGCACACCTGAACTAATGAAGCCCTTGATTAGTTGCACCAGGTGTGCTTGATACAGGGAGTTGAATCATTTCAAAGGGTGCTCTACTAAGTACTGAAGATGCTTGTCATGAAGGGGTTGAATAATTTTGAGACTGCAGTAAATTCATTAAAGTCATTAAAAGTATCATTTTGTGTTGAATTTGGATAAAACCCTTGTAATATTAGTTTCATTAAACTGTGAATAATTTTGATTGCAACTGTATATATATACCGGTTTTTTACTTTTGAAAAAACCTTTACACCCTGTGTGTGTCATATATATATATATATTAGTGCTGTCAAACGATTAAAATATTTAATCGCGATTAATCGCATTTATGTCATAGTTAACTCAAAATTAATCGCGATTAATCGCAAATTTTTATCTATTCTAAATGTCCCTTCGTTTATTTATTTTTTCCATCTTTTTATTTTTATTTGAATGCCCTTATTAACATGGAAAAGTTGATTGGCTTGCTTTATGCAAATGTTTTATTTTATTGAAAACCAATATTGCCAAACAGGGCGGTACAAAATAAAATTATAAAGTGCACAAGGACTCAGCCTATAGTGCAGTTAAACCATGGCTTAATATTTTCTTTTTTTCAAGTTTGCTGGGAACATAGCAGTCAGGCCTCTTATTTCAGAAACATTGAACCGTAACAGTTAGGTTACCAATAAAAGGTAAGCCTACTACTTCTTTGCTTTCAGCCAGCTGCCTGTTGACATTTTCAGACAACAGTGAAGCTCGCTTCTTTTGCACAACACAACTTTTAAAAGTAAACTTTCCATTCAGAAGCTTTTTATCATCCATTTCGCGGTATCGCGCTCACCATTCACTCAAACCGTAACGTTCGCCTACTACACAGTTTGCGAGGCCAAAAAGAATGTTTATCTAAAAAAAAAAAAAAAAAAAATTATAAAAAAAATTCGCGTTAATCTCGCGATAAAAAAATGAACGGCGTTAAAATGGGTTTGCGTTAACGCCGTTAATAACGCGTTAAACTGACAGCACTAATATATATATATATATATACACACACACACACTGGTATATATATATCTCATATATATATATACATATATATATATATATATATATATATATATATATATATATATATATAGAGAGAGAGAGAGAGAGAGAGAGAGAGAGAGAGAGAGAGAGAGAGAGAGAGAGAGAGAGAGAGAGAGAGAGAGAGACAGAGACACACACACACACACACAGGGTGTAAAGGTTTTTCCGAAAGTAAAATTTTTTTTTTTAAAAAGACATACTGCTATAAAATCACCAAATTTAGGAAAGGAATGGGGGGGGAAAATGGACAAAAAAAAGAATACTTCATGAAACACAACTGTAAAAAGACCAAGGCCAAGCCAGTGCTTTTTCTTTGGTTGAAGCACCAGTGAAAAGAGGTCAGCCTGAGGACCTGGTGAATAACAGCCTGAGGCTTCTCCACAGGCTTAGGACCTGGTGAATAACCTTGGTCTTCTGTTTCTATTGGGAATTCTAACATTGAGGACATTGGCAAAGAGAGAACATCAAAACTGGACACTTGTAAATAGCACTTAGCAGTAGTGGTGTAGAAAAAGTCAGAGCTGGCAATAAGGCCACCTTGAAATTAAAAATGTCATTCAATACGTAAACTGCTCCTGGAATTTAGCAGTAAACACTTTCTATTTTCAAAAGCTAGCTAAGTCATTCCAGCAGCCTATGCTAACACTGCCTGTCTTAATTCCATTCTTCAGCCCCAACTCCAGGGATGATCCGAGGCTACCTGAGTCACAACCTGGTGCAGCCATAAATCACAACACAGAAAATCTGATGTTTTTTTTTGTCTTTGCCTATACAAAAGTATAGTGAAATGCATAGATTAATGTCGTCAGTGCAGTTCAGCAAAATGTTTATAGGTCTGGGGCCTAGAGACAGGTACAGCTGCATGACATCTGAACAGAGGACCCCTTAAATCAAAACTTCGGAAACACCACAAGAGAAGGTATGTTGCCTCGAACCACATAATGATAACAGTCGCGTAATGTCATGTGAGCACAGGGTGGTTGAATTGTTTTGCCCAAACTTAACCTAGTTTTGTCAAATATTTACTAGCGTCACATTACTTTCTCGTGGGCTGAATGGCTTTACAGTGAGTAATGTAATCAAAAGGGCTCCGAAGTTTTTGATTAACCAGAATCATGGGGTTAAATCTCTGCAATAATCTTCTTCCTTATCTAAGTTCTTCCCAGCCCAAAGCTTTCGCAAACGTACTGATTTGTGCTCACTAAACACAACTGAACTTACAAAACTGTCCTTTTGATGTTAAGGACAGGAACTGGACATGTGAACATATCTATTCTGACATTCTACATCTGAATCAGTTTGGCACAGGCTGTCGGAGACGTGTGTCCTCACCTGGCACTCATCAGGGTTGAAATCCAGGGACTGTTTGGGCTGGTTGTAAGGGATGCTCTTCAGCGCAGCCCCATACCTCCAGGAGAGGCCGTGATCATCACTCAGAATGCAGAAGACCCCGTCCCCAGCAATTGAACCATGACCACAAACCACCAGACGGCCTACAGCTGGGGGGATGCGCTTCTGTAATAGACACAAGATGGGCCTTTTAAGATGGATGATACTGAACATGTACAGTAGGCTAAGGTGTCTGTTTCTTCCTGAAATGCTATACATTTATGGTGGTGTCCCACCTTGAATCACAAACAAGCATGTATTATTTAGAGATGTAGAATGCTTGATCATATCATGTGCTTGATTTAAGCACCTGTATGCCAAATCCTGGGCCAGGGGCAAAGCTCTTGACCCCCAGCATGACAGACAGGTTGCGTGGAGCACTCCAACTGAGGCCATCATCCAGGCTCTCCACTAGCATGGTGCTGGAAGGACTACAGTGGTACCGGTGGAAGCAGAGCGAGTAGATGAGCAGCACAGAGCCCGTCTCCTCATCTATGACCACTGACCCCAGATTCAAACCATCAGCCAGAGAGCCATCATCCACAATGAAGGAAGTGGGGGCCCAGGTCGCTCCTGGAGAGGGAGGGATTGCCATAAAAAGACGATGTAGAGAATCATTCAAATGAATGTCCTACCCTGACATGCAGGCAATACAATTTCCTACAATAATTACATTCTAATCATGAAACAAATTCAATCTAGGCCATATATTTTGTAGTTAGCTATATTTCATATTCATTTGAAGTTAGTGTTTTTTACCTTTGTCAGTGGAACGGCGCATAGCAATGAACTTGGCTCCAATATCGACTTCACTTTGTTTCCTTGCTTCAGAGAACGCCAGCAGGCTGCCATGCCTCGTGAAAGTCAGTAACGGAATCCGGTAGGTATTTACCGATCCAGCTCCTCCACCTACCCATAGCAGCAACTCCTCCAGCACTAGCGGATTTATTTGCTAGCAAAATTGGAAAACATAAAACCGGGGATGAAGATCGGGGAAGCTCTGTGATGCGTCACAGGCAGATTTCTCTATATGTTAGGGTAACAGATTCTCAACTAGGTTATCATGATAAATCATTAAAAAACTTGCCCCTGATATGTAATATCAGAGTAACATTTAGTCGAGTTTACCTCTCCATCTGCACACAAACACGGAAGTAGATCAACCGAGAGTAAGATCACAATAAGGCTATACAGTCCTCTGGAAATGACCGCTCCAAGCATGCTGCTGTTCACGCAACGAATATATTTGTAAAAGAGGCTACGTAGGCTGTACTGGTGTTTGAGATAAAACGAGCTGTGTTAGGATTATGAAGCCCACAAAACTTTATCATTCAAGCTGTAGACAGTCCGAGCGCAGTTTGTCATATGACCTTATTATGTCACATGATCAAAAGACGTTTGGGACCTGTGTGGGTGTGAACACGAGAAGCGAGAAGTTCCTGTTTCTTCCTCAGGTCAAAACTGGTAAAAATGATAACTTAAACATTTCAATTATGCCGCGAATTAATGCATCATACTTGTATTTACGATTAATGTATATAATATGCACAGGGCTTGGTCTGTGTATGATAGTTCTTCACATATTATGTTCGAGCACATTAGTGGCTTTTAAGGTCTTAATAACAGTAGTAGAACAATCGATTTAAAGCAGAATATGAATACAAAATAAATGCCAAATAAGTTTAAAATAACAAATAAGCTAGCGATGTGGTTTTACAACAACCAACAAAAAACATTATGGGCGGAGTTTCAGTTATCCGGTGACATAGTAAAAGTTTAGGCAGGCAATAATTCCAAACTCAGAATACAACTTAATTATACTGGCAGCACAGGCTGCATTTTAACTTAATCAAAAAAACAATGTTCATGCGACGCACTGTGTCTCCACTTAAATGCACATGATATCAATGATAATGTTTTTCTTTATACAATGGTGCTGATAAGCCAACATTGTTTTGATGCAGAATGTCATATAGATATAGCACATACACATTTATTACTATTTATTCATATTTTCTTGAAAATATAGTTAGGTAGCCTGTATCCATATCTTAAGGCTTAAATAGGCTGTCTGGTTTGTGTGCTCATATCATTGAGTGGGCTAGTTCTATGTGAGACACCACACACCACAAACATTTCTTTTAGGTATTCTGTAAACAACAAAGGCTGATAAAACTATGAAAAATGTGTGAATGTACTTTACTGAGAAGATCTGTTAGACTTTGAGGCACAAAACATCCGGAACATCCTCAAACAAAGATTTGCTTGATGAATGTCTTTATTTTGCCCAATAACTAGTTGGTTTTGTCGTAGATTTGTCCATACAAATGTATCCACTCTTTGTTTCAGTTTAATGTTGCAAAGAGCTCTCCTAAGATACAGACATAACAAAGGACCCACATGCAAACACTATGGATAAACCTAAACCACAAGCAGCACAAGACTTAACACCAGTGGTGAGTGGACCTGACCTCTTGCATTTCTTTGGCAAATGATATGCTTCCAGTGTAACTCCTAATGATGTTAAGTCATATTTACAGATGGAAACCACTATGCAGAAACTAAATGAGAAGTTCCAAGCTATGTCTGATAAAATTTTGTCAAGAAATATCCTTTCAGTTTGAATATACATAGATCCATCCCGCCACCAGAAAAATAATGTGAGGAAAGCTTCACATCTACTTCCTGTCTTCAAACAAATTATTCAGTGTACAGTTTGTGTATAATGTTGAGGGGAAGCCCATATTCAACTATTTCTGAAGAGGTGCACAATTGTTAATTCATTTTAAAGTTGTGTATCTTTAAGCAACTATCTGCATCACACTTTCTATAAAAAAAATTCTTAACACCAAAACTGGAAGAAATGGGATCGCGCATCGATGACTTGGAAGACAATGTGGCTGACCTAATGAGACAATCAGGAATGGATGAATGTCAAACAGCAGAGGAGACGCCTCCCAAGGTACTTGTAAAACGCTACACCAATTTGTAAGCAGTGCCATCCATGTTATTTTACAGTGCCTTATTCAAGTATTCAACCCTTATCACCATTTTCTTAACTACAAAAGATACTTTGACATACTTTCCCAATCAGTATTTTTATTGAAAACATCTATGTTGTGGCATATTTTCAGTTTTCAAGGCAATATAAGTTAGTTGTCTGCTAAACTGAAATCTACTTCTTGCATAAGTATTTAAATACCTGTGCACAAATGATAAGAGAGGTGCCACTTATTTAACCATAAGTGATCATTATTTGAGTGGTTAAAATAGAGATCTTCAAGGCAATTCAAATGCTTAAGTTCGGGAAAAAACACAGAAAATATCAGGTCACACTTTATTTGGACGAGCCCCTAGAGACTATCTACAGATGCTCAGATTATAAACCAACTATTTGTTGGGTTTCTGTAGGCGGACTAATCAAGTGTTACCCAATATCCCAAGTGTGTACATGCTTCTTCTCATCTACATGACACTTCCCATCTGAATTGAAGGGTTGAATGCTTTTGCAAGGCACTGAACATGCTAGATTTGAATATAGCTTTGAATTTCTTGAAGTTAACTAGATTTGCCTAAATTGCTCAGGGCCATGAATACATGCTGTGCAAACGTGATGTTGCAAATGCAGTGTTACTTTTTATTGCATTCAAGTGGTTGAAAAGTCAGCAATTGTGCAAATAAAGTGGTACTTTTTAAACAGTATTTGTGCAAAAGTTTGGGCACCCTACCTTTGGCAGACATCACCGCACAGCTAAGTGTCTTTATTCTTGATTCATGCGTTTTCACTCTCTTCCTTGCAGACCACTTCAAGTTCTGAGATTCTTGTAGGCTTACTTGAGTAGTTCATTCTGTATGCCCATTGCCCTGTTGTCAAAGTCAACCGCTTTAAGGCTTCAGTTTCTTGACTGACTGTATGACATTCGCATATGGAATTCCTGGTAATTAGTGTAATCGGTTTTCTGTATGCTTAGCAGTTGGCAAGAGGTTAAAATGCTGATGTTTTTCTCCAAACATCACTTTTGTGGTCGTGGTCCCATCTGTCTACATTTCCAAAATGACCCTGACTTGACTAGGTGTTACCAGGTGAACAATTCACTCATTCCCTTTTCTGATTAGGTTGTGGGTAGTGTCCCTCCCATAACCCTAGTAGACCATTGGTGCAGGCAACACTCCACAGGGAAATGGTGCACCCCCACACCTGTGCCAGCTAGACGTTCATGTAGGTTTATCAGAGGAAAGACTTCTTAATCTTACAAACCTCTCCTTTACTTCCAGTTACCCACAACAGTTATTAGAAATTGCGAGCTGGAAATGCTTTTGACCTTCTGCTGCTTTTGGGTATAAAATAGCTTCATTTAAAGTTTTTGTTGAGTATTACTACAACATTTTAAGAGTCAACAGAATTGATTCTGAATGGAAATTGAAGTTCATTTAAGACCTAAGAAGTGCTGAGAAGAGTGCTTTTGCATGTGCTAGTGTTTGGTTTCTATAATAAACAAAAAAATCTAACAATGCATACACATTTGAAGAAATTCTAAATTTGAAATACCTGTTTGCTACAGCTGTTGTAGGTACTTCTTTTCACTTAAAAGTGCTTTAGCGGGCCCAAACTTTTGTATTGAACTGTAACCAAACCGAAATCCTCTTTGAAATGAGTTCAACAGCATAACATAACATAACGATGTTTGGACATTTAACAATGTTTAAGAGGTCTATCTTTACATTCTTGTTTGCAGAGACAGTGATGGAATACTCACCAGCAGACAACCCGGAAAAGAACTCTACCTCTCATGCAATACCAAACATAAGTGCATTATCAGAAAAGACATCCATATTATTTTTCGTTCATTTTTTACATTTTATTTTGTATCGAATGAAATAAATACTGGCAGAAAGAACCAAATATGGCTGTGTCTAAAAAGTCCCATGATTAGACATCTATCCCCAAATAAAGACATCTGCTCACACCTAAATAACATATCAGCATTCCCCAGTTATACACTCCAACTTACTCTTCAAGGTTCACAGCAGTGAAATTATTATGGTGTATACTGATCCACCATTTGTAAAACAAAGACGTTTATTTAGATAAAAGTCAAATACAATAATGGTCAGAAATGGTAATAAAATGACAACTGAAAATGGGTGAAAAAAGTCCAGACTCTCCTGTTCCTGATGATGATGATGATGAAGAAGAAAGGTCAGTATCTGTATTTAGTGGAATAGTCTTTGGGAGAGACAACAAGACCTCTTCCTTTTCTTGCTCCTCTGTATACCGTTTCAACAATGTCTATCATCTCCTGCTTGTCCTCCATAGTCCAGTTGATCTTATTGTTGTTGCCTGTGCCCAAATCAATCATGATGTGCTTGGTCCTACAAAGCAATAGGGGAACAAACTGTATGTCAAGACATGATGTATATAGCTATATGGTGCATTTTAATCAACCAACATTCAGATTGTCTTTAGCAGCAAGTCACTCACCTGAAGAAGAACATGACTGTACAAGGATCGTACAACTCGTACATCTTGTTAAAATCTGGCACCTCTGTGATGTCGACCAGGTATATGACGGCAAAGTTTTTCACCTAAAGAGGGACACCACAAAAGGGACATTCAGTAGCAGCTCCTTAAAAGAAAAACGTCGGGATTTCTCAATCTGGACCTTATTCTTTGATCTTTGTGTCCAACTTTTTACAAGGGACAAAAATGAACGAAATCGGTCCAGTTTTGAGTTAGAACACTAAAACCAGTAACCGCAAAACGGCTATACAATGGAATACTATGGGACAAGCGTGCACGTCAAAGTAAACCACTTCTTTTCCCCAGTGACCAGCTCATAAATGTTATTTTAAGTGTCAAACAATATGGAAGGGATCCCGACAGAGATACACCTGTTTGTTTACCTCAATAACTGTAAAGAAAGCGAATAAAACGACTAATTACTATTACCTTAGTAATAAAGTCTAGCATTATACAAGTTGCTGGGGTGAAGCACAAAATGAGACAGTGACGTGTACACTTATTTTTGAACGTCAATCATGAACAAATTGAATTGTCGCTGTTTTTGACTCGCACATTTATTCAATTGAGACTGCAAGCAAATGGCATGGGCGATAAAGAAGGTCTGTGCATATCTTGTACAGTGGGGGAACAACAATATTTCAAAGAAGGAGCAATATCTACCTTTTCAGCAATACTGTACAGCACTTCATCCATTTTCATACAAGTTGGGTCCCAGTCGTGTCCGAACCTAATTACCAACGCACGGTCCTCCTCTGAGAGAATGGCCTGGTCCACTTGCCAGCCATTGTGTAGATGTTGGAGCATGTAAGACATCTTCACCAAGGTAGGAGACGCTCTGTATACAGTAAACACCCATATTTCAAACCGATTAGCCAAGGGATCATTTACAACATGCATAACATACCAAGCACACGAACTTAACAGATATTGCCAGAGACTTTAGGACTTTGATATTACTCACTACGTATCTATAGCTAAGTAAAATCAACAATGCATCGACTATATAACAATAGCATTTTATTTGATGTCCAAGAAACGATGGTTTACGATACTCTAGTTACCTATTAAGCTTAGCTCCTAGGAAACAAAGTTGCCAGTGTTTCAGATGAAACCTCAGATTGAAATATGAATTAGAATGGAACACATTTTTTGGAAGAAGGCATGACTTCTGGTCTCTGGTGCAGCCAACCACAATGCTTGCCAAGTAAATAGCTAGCATAGCCAAAGAAAATGTTATCTTGGCTAGTTTATCCCTTATCCCTTATCCCGCTCGCAGCTTGAGTTACCATAAGGTAGTCTACTCTATGGATGGTCAAATAAATGTTACACAATAAACAATGACATTCGTGTGATAACAATTATTCGAAATACTCCAAATCTATTACAGGAACATACCTTTTAAGACACTTCTGCGTTTAAAAACCGGCGACTAACGTTAGCTATGCTGCTAACTCCTCTCAACCTATTGGCCACAACAAGTCGGGAAACTTCCGGTTTCCGCTACTTTAGAATAAAAACAAACTCTATCAGAATAAAAGTAGTCGATACCACAACTACAGACAGTAAAATGAGAAGTTGGTTTACACATAGCTCTAGTTTACATGACGTTTTTCATGTCAAATCTCCTCTTATTTACTTTTGGGCAGCTGTCTCTGCTGTCGGATGCTTCTGTAATCTCTCCACTTGATCTATGTGCAGAAACCCTCTGCCTACACCTACCCATCCCAACCATACTGTCATGCATTAATCCTACCCTGCTCATGATACATCTACACACTCTGTGCTAGCCTATTTACCCATAATGTAAATGATTGCCACCATCAACATAGTTTTCTGTTTCATTGCTCTACTTACACTTGTAATAGTAACCTTATGAGCACACTGTATACCCACTAAGCAGTTCTACAGTCTCCCCATCCTAACCACCGTTCATTTTGTACGCATCATGTATGTACCATCTTATGTTTGTATGTATCATGTACATTTGCCACTTGTCAACATGCTTATCCTGATACATGTATGAATTGATCTGCCATCTGCGCCCCTTCCCTTCTGTGCCACCCCCCCTTTCCTACCTCTACCCATAGACATATATTATATAGGTATATATGTCTATGCCTCTACCTCTCTACCCGGCCGCTCCAAGCAGATGGGCCCTCGCCGTTATGAGCGAGGCTCTGCTCAAGGTTTCTTCCTGTCTCCCTTGCCCCTGTTGCCTTTGTGCTTGCTCCAGGGGGGTTCAGGCCCTGGGCCTGTGAAGCACCTTTTGAAGACAGTTGTATTGTTTTGGCGCTATATAAGTAAAATTGAATTGAATTGAATTGAATTGAATTAAATACCATTAAGTACCATGCAGTGATACAGTATGTGAGGACACTTTCAATGCAACAGTGGTAAAAAGACTTAAGCATCTCGGGAGACAGGTTGTTTCTCTTCAGTATTCTCAAGAAGTAGAGCCGCTGCTGTGCTTTCTTGACTGGCGGTTGTGTTCATCACCCATTTCAGGTCTGAGAGCATAACCCCCAGGAACTTAAAGCAGGAGGTCCTCTCCACTTCCTCACCATTGATGATGAGGGGTTGAGGGTTCGCCTTTTGCCGTCTGAAGTCGACTATGATTTCTTTTGTCTTTTTGACATTCAGGGTCAGGTTGTTTTCTTTACACCATCCTGTCAGTCTGTCAACTTCGTCTCTGTAGGCACTTTCATTTTCGTTGGTGATTTGTCCTACCACAGACGTGTCATCTGCAAATTTGATAACAGTATTTGAAGGATGGGTGTTGGTGCAGTTGGTGCAGTCATATGTGTAGACGGAGTAGAGCAGGGGACTCAATACACAGCCTTGTGGAGCTCCAGTGCTGAGTGACAGGCTCGAGGATTGGTGAGGACCCAGTCTCACTGTCTGCGGGCGATCTGTTATGAAATCCTTCATCCACATACACAGGTTGTAGCTGAGGCCCAGATCAAGGAGTTTGGTGATCAGCCGGTTGGGGAGGATGGTATTAAAAGCCGAGCTGTAATCTATGAAGAATAGTCTCACATATGTCTCCTTCTTGTCCAGGTGTGTCAGCGTTGTATGGAGGGCTGTGACGATAGCATCCTCAGTGGACCTCTTTTCCCTGTAAGCATACTGATGCTGGTCCAGGGAGCGAGGGAGGGCAGCCTTAACGCGCTTCGCCACCAGCCTCTCAAAGCACTTGGCGATGATGGGAGTGAACGCCACAGGTCTATAATCATTTAAAGTGCTGATGTTGCTTTGCTTGGGCACTGGAATAATAATTGCTGTTTTAAAACAGGTTGGTACGGCCGCTTTGGCTAAAGACATATTGAAAATGTCCGTAAAGACATCTGCGAGCTGGTATGCGCATTCTTTGAGCACTCTTCCTGGAATGGCATCTGGTCCCTCTGCCTTCCTTGTGTTCACAGACCTGAGGATGCGTCTTACCTCCTCTGTTGTTACTATGGCTGTGTGGTCTGTGCCAGCAGGTGGGGGAGCAGCTCCATTATCTAGCCCAGATGTCTCGAAGCGGGCATAGAAGTGGTTGAGCTCCTCTGCTAAGGAGGCATTGGTGTTTGTGGGTGGGTTGCGGCTTCCCCTGTAGTTGGTGATCTGTTGTATGCCTTGCCACACTTGTGTTGGGTCTCTGTTGGTGAAGTGGCCCTCAATCTTCTCCCTGTACATGGCTTTGGCCTGCTTGATGCCTTTTTTCAAGTTGTGCCTGGCTATGCTGTACTGTGCTCTGTCACCTGATTTGAAAGCTGTGTTGCGCTCCCTCAGAACGGTCTGGACCTCCCCAGTCATCCAGGGTTTCCTGTTAGGGGGAATCCTGATGCGGGTGTTGGTGGTGATATTTTCAACGCAGGTCCTGATGTAACAAAGGACAGCAAAGGCATACTCATTCACATCCTGATTAAAAAACAAGGTCCAGTTTGTTTGTTCAAAGCAGTCCTGGAGCTGTAGAGATGCCCCTTCAGGCCACTTCCTAACAGTTTTGATGGTAGCTTCTCGTTTTTTAATGATGGGGCGATATGCTGGAATCAGGGATAGTGACAGGTGATCAGACTGGCCCAGGTTTGCAAGGGGTGAGGCCCTGTATCCCTTTTTGATATTAGAATACACACAGTCCAGAATTGTTTTCCTCGAGTTGCACACTTTACGTGTTGATCAAAGCTAGGCAGCACCGTCTTGAGGTTGACATGGTTAAAGTCACCAGCCACGATAAAAACGCCCTCTGGATAAGTGGTCTGCTGTTTGTTTATAGCTGCTAGTAGATAGCCAAGTGCCTTATTAGCGTTGGCATCTGGTGGGATGTATACTGCTGTTACCACGGTAACGGAGAATTCGCGTAGTAAATAAAATGGTCTACATTTGACTGCTAGCATCTTTAGATCGGGTGAACAATGCTTATCAATGACAGTGGAGTTTGTACACCAGTCCTTTTTTACATATGCACATAGTCCTCCACGGCTCTTACCAGAAGCCTCTGTTCTATCGAAATAGGATACATGGACTCTAGCTGCATGTCACTGTTGACGATGTGACCCGATCTCAGATTTTCTCATTCCATTTGAATCATTTATTGGAGTTGTTGTCAATGTATTCAGGAACAGGCTAGTTAACATTCCAAGCCATACCATGAACACAATATGCATTATACAGTTAATATAGGCTTATATGGTGAAATACACTGCAATAATATGAATACCTAATGTAATGATTAAATCATGTTCTGGGTCGACACATTTAATTCATTATTACCAACTGAAAGAAAGACAAATGTTTCTGGCCATGACCTCTAACCAGCCCAGGGCTGTGGTCCGACCTAATGTGCTTTATGAGGTGTTTGATAGAATAAAACATCCCTGGGCAATACAGGCATGTCATTCCATGTGGCATATGCTCAAAAAGTCCCTTTTTGGAAAGGACTTTGCACATCAAACACTTAACAGTTTTGTCAGGCATTTTCCTTAAGAATGGTGCCCTTGCAACCAGACCAGTTTTTGACTTAAGTTTGTGAATCTCCATGTGTGCATGGTAGACAGTAGATGGGAAAAGCTCCTTGCAGAAAAGACAGGTTGTCCACTATTTTTCCATTTGATTTTGTATCGAATGAAATAAATACTGGCAGAAAGAACCAAATATGGCTGTGTCTTAAAAGTCCCATGATTAGACATCTATCCAAATATCTGCTCACACCTAAATAACATATCAGCATTCCCCAGTTATACACTCCAACTTACTCTTCAAGGTTCACAGCAGTGAAATTATTATGGCGTATACTGATCCACCATTTGTAAAACAAAGACGTTTATTTAGATAAGAGTCAAATACAATAATGGTCAGAAATGGTAATAAAATGACAACTGAAAATGGGTGAAAAAAGTCCAGACTCTCCTGTTCCTGATGATGATGATGATGAAGAAGAAAGGTCAGTATCTGTATTTAGTGGAATAGTCTTTGGGAGAGACAACAAGACCTCTTCCTTTTCTTGCTCCTCTGTATACCGTTTCAACAATGTCTATCATCTCCTGCTTGTCCTCCATAGTCCAGTTGATCTTATTGTTGTTGCCTGTGCCCAAATCAATCATGATGTGCTTGGTCCTACAAAGCAATAGGGGAACAAACTGTATGTCAAGACATGATGTATATAGCTATATGGTGCATTTTAATCAACCAACATTCAGATTGTCTTTAGCAGCAAGTCACTCACCTGAAGAAGAACATGACTGTACAAGGATCGTACAACTCGTACATCTTGTTAAAATCTGGCACCTCTGTGATGTCGACCAGGTATATGACGGCAAAGTTTTTCACCTAAAGAGAGACACCACAAAAGGGACATTCAGTAGCAGCTCCTTAAAAGAAAAACGTCGGGATTTCTCAACCTGGACCTTATTCTTTGATCTTTGTGTCCAACTTTTTACAAGGGACAAAAATGAACGAAATCGGTCCAGTTTTGAGTTAGAACACTAAAACCAGTAACCGCAAAACGGCTATACAATGGAATACTATGGGACAAGCGTGCACGTCAAAGTAAACCACTTCTTTTCCCCACTGACCAGCTCATAAATGTTATTTTAAGTGTCAAACAATATGGAAGGGATCCCGACAGAGATACACCTGTTTGTTTACCTCAATAACTGTAAAGAAAGCGAATAAAACAACTAATTACTATTACCTTAGTAATAAAGTCTAGCATTATACAAGTTGCTCGGGTGAAGCACAAAATGAGACAGTGACGTGTACACTTATTTTTGAACGTCAATCATGAACAAATTGAATTGTCGCTGTTTTTGACTCGCACATTTATTCAATTGAGACTGCAAGCAAATGGCATGGGCGATAAAGAAGGTCTGTGCATATCTTGTACAGTGGGGGAACAACAATATTTCAAAGAAGGAGCAATATCTACCTTTTCAGCAATACTGTACAGCACTTCATCCATTTTCATACAAGTTGGGTCCCAGTCGTGTCCGAACCTAATGACCAGCGCACGGTCCTCCTCTGAGAGAATGGCCTGGTCCACTTGCCAGCCATTGTGTAGATGTTGGAGCATGTAAGACATCTTCACCAAGGTAGGAGACGCTCTGTATACAGTAAACACCCATATTTCAAAACGATTAGCCAAAGGATAATTTACCACATGCATAACATACCAAGCACACGAACTTAACAGATATTGCCAGAGACTTTAGGACCTTGATATTACTCACTACGTATTCATAGCTAAGTAAAGTCTACAATGCATCGACTATATAACAAAAGCATTTCATTTGATGTCCAAGAAACGATGGTTTGCGATATTGCAGTTACCTATTAAGCTAAGCGCATAGGAAACAAAGTTGCCAGTGTTTCAGATGATACATCAGATTAAAATATAAATTAGAATGGAACAAATTTTCTGGAAGAAGGCATGACTTTTGGTGTCTGGTGCAGTAAACCTCAATGCTTGCCAGGTAAATAGCTAGCATAGCCAAAGAACATGTTATCTTGGCTAGTTTTAGACCCCTTATCCCGATCGTAGCTCGAGTTACCATAAGGTAGTCTACTGACATTCGTGTAATACGGTTATTGGAAATACTCCACATCTATTACAGGAACATACCTTTTAAGACACTTCTGCGTTTAAAAACCGACGACTAACGTTAGCTATGCTGCTAACTCCTCTCAAGCCACAACAAGTCGGAACATTTCCGGTTTCCGCTTATTTAAAATAATAAAAAAACCCTATCAGAATAAAAGTAATCGATATTTGGCCTCAACTACAGACGGTAAAAGGAGAAATGGGTTTACACAGAGCTCTGGTTTACATGACGTTTTTCATGACAAAGCTCCTCTTTTTTACTTTTGGGCAACTTATAATACAGAAACATAACTGAAGTTTAAAATCTAGTCTAAAATGTAGTATTTTAACAAAGTTTAAAACTCGTTCCACAATACTTTAGAAACCCTAACCCTTAGAATACACACACCTAAACATGATCACTCCTCTCAATAAAACACATCAGAGTGCATATAGTGATTTGATTTGGTTCATTTATAGTTTAGATGGCTAGCATCTTTTTTGTTATGTGTAAAACCACTTCCAACAAAAAGGCAGTGGTCTATAAGATGAGAGGTATCCAAAGGAGGATGCGGTTTTTAAATTAATTATGGTAGGATTACGGTTTGTATCTCTCCTCCTTATACCAAAGGGATATTTGGAAATATGACTGAAAAAAAAAACAATCAAGGAATTTGTTAATTTTGCCATTTAATGACATGGAAATGTGTAGTTATAATTACTGTGCTGCAGTCAACCATGCAGATGGCTCTGACCTGTGGTGGCTTCACCTTTTAAGTGGGTTCACGATGTCCATACTTTAAGGTCTATTTACAGGAATATTGAAGAACGGAATTGGCACTTGCACTGTGCATACCGGTGTTACTGTAAGGAGGGCCTTTACGGATCCCGGGTGTCGTGGCTGTCATCAGCCAGTTGTGCACTGTTGTATCCTGCTGTCACCCTTGCTATCCTGGTAGAACTAAAGTTGACCTCTAACCAGCCCTACACTGGCTGATCATAGGTAGGTTTAGTTATTTAGCAGGCAGTTCATCCGAATTGACTGAAAAAAAAATAAATAAATGCAGCAACATTAGTGATAGTGGACGTTATAATAATAAACATGAGGGGAGCATATGAGACAACATGAGCTCTGAAGAGATGGGTCTTTAAAATAGCAACAGTGGATGTGCATAGCATACCCTTTTCCAATAATGTCAGTTTGTATAATTTAAAGTGCTGCTTTCTGCAGCAAATGCACTGAGTGTACTACAGCATAAAATGAGGTGGCTGAAACTGTAATATGGCAATCCAACTGTGAGGCTGTTGTGACACCTATCTATGTGTGTCTGCAGTGAGGAGACCTCAAAGAACAATCAACTGAACTGAGACGACTTGGAAAAAAAATGCTACATTAGTGATGCTGCTATTAAAAAAAAGGTCCATCTGACATAACAGGAAATTCAGAGGCTATACTATATTGTCATAAAGTATAGTATTGTGATATTTGGACTAAGGCATCTCTGAAATATCCTCTGGTCCACATTTTCTGAACTTTCCATGGTATGGAAAGGGTCAATGATCAAAATCCAGTCTTATGGGTAAAACAGACATATATCTAATATGAAGTGGTTAAGTGCGTAGGGCTTACAAGTTAGTACCTAAGGCCTACAGGCAACAGTTCTGCACTTTGAAATGGAAATCTGAGCAGTCATATGTGGATCTCCCTAGACAGCAGGAGCTGTTATTTGATAAATGGCTGCATGCTTGTGATGTCCATACTTGAGGACAGGACTTCTAGAGCAGTTTAAATCCAGTGAGCCATGTCAATATATTGAGGCTCATTTGAATGAGAAGCTAGTGCCAGAGCAGTGGAAAGCAGCTGAAATGGCTGATAATGATGTGTTTGTTCACCTGGAGCCCTGCAGATCCTCGGTACTGGGGAGGAAAGGGTCAGGAAGAGAAAAAAAAAAGATGGTGAAGTGCCCAGTTAGTCTAAGGCCAGCGCTAACTTTAAACCCTTACATGGGACAAAGCCTTTGCGCCCCTCTGGTCAGCCCAGTGAAGCGATTTGCCCTCATTGCAAGAAACCTGGCTGTGCCTCTGAGAAATATATCAAGGCAAAAACAGTTCTAAAGGCTCTTATTAGTTTCTTCTCTCGTTTTGGCTTTCCAAGGCAGCTGCAGTCTGATTGTGGCACCAATTTAGTTTCTGACCAAGACACTTCACCTGCACAGTCTCAGGGCGCAATAGTCACTTCACCTGCTTACAATCCAGTCTCAGGGAGCAATAGTCACTTCACCTGCACAGTCTCAGGGCGCAATAGTCACTTCACCTGCTTACCATCCACAGTCTCAGGGCGCAATAGTCACTTCACCTGCTTACCATCCACAGTCTCAGGGCGCAATAGTCACTTCACCTGCTTACCATCCACAGTCTCAGGGAGCAATAGTCACTTCACCTGCTTACCATCCACAGTCTCAGGGCGCAATAGTCACTTCACCTGCTTACCATCCAGTCTCAGGGCGCAATAGTCACTTCACCTGCTTACCATCCACAGTCTCAGGGAGCAATAGTCACTTCACCTGCTTACCATCCACAGTCTCAGGGAGCAATAATCACTTCACCTGCTTACCATCCACAGTCTCAGGGAGCAATAGTCACTTCACCTGCTTACCATCCAGTCTCAGGGCGCAATAGTCACTTCACCTGCTTACCATCCACAGTCTCAGGGCGCAATAGTCACTTCACCTGCTTACCATCCACAGTCTCAGGGAGCAATAGTCACTTCACCTGCTTACCATCCACAGTCTCAGGGAGCAATAGTCACTTCACCTGCTTACCATCCAGTCTCAGGGAGCAATAGTCACTTCACCTGCTTACCATCCAGTCTCAGGGAGCAATAGTCACTTCACCTGCTTACCATCCACTCTCAGGGAGCAATAGTAACATCCAACCCAGAAGACTGTGATGAAGATTTCTGTTCAGAAACAGAGCCATAAGATATGGCTCTCCACAAAAAACCTGTAGAGCTAATGTTAGCAATCCGATAAATAATCCTAACAAAGTTATGATGGTGTTCCGAATATAACTCAACATTGCAGAATTAATGTAACGTCTATGTAGCCCTATATATTCCAAAAACAGTTACCAAATATTATGTGGGTGTACAAAAAGAGTCACATAGGTTACAGTAAACTCTCAAATACCGGTGATGCATTATTATTATTATTATTATTGTTAAGGTATTTAGCACACACTTTTTATCTATAGTGACTAACTAAACATTAGATTAAAAAGCAGTAAAAATAAAAACAAAATAAATCCAGGGGCATGAAGACATACATTTTAATAGGTCGACAATACAGACACTCAGTGGCAATAAGCTGCTCAGTTTTTTTTGTTGGGTTTTTCAAGAACACACGATAAAGGTCTTTAGTTCTACAAACAAGAGCACATTTTCAGGACAAAGTTTCTATGGAAAGAAAATCCAATGCAACAATGCTGTCTAAGGACATAGCATGAATTATGAAAATTGATGTAAAAAAAAGTACATATCGCAAGGTCTTTGTCCCATTCTGTTTTATAAACCACACCAGTGTTTTAGCTCACAGGTTGCCTTGAAGTATGGTTTATGAATTTTCATTAAATAAATTAATAGAGTAAGAAAACATAGAAAGCACAAAATCACTGTACAACAATTTATTTCAAAGAACTTAAAAAAGAAACTCACTTGCCTTGGTAAAGAACACTTTCATTCCAATTATGAAAAGCAGTTTATACACATTGTAACTAAAGCAAAGATTGATTACATGTACCCAGAACAATCACAATATACTTGGATGAATCAAATTGATCAAGATTCTTGGGTAACTTAAAATGATTAATTTGAACCAAAACTTTAAACAAAAATCAGCAGCAACCAAATTCCAAATCAGTTTTAGAGAGAAGGGTGAATCACACGTCATTTAGCTTCTGTACTTCATCTCTTCTGATCTCCTGCCCACCCACATAGTCTGTGTCCTGTGCCTCCATCTCTTCAACTTGAGCGTCATTTTCTTCGCTCTGAGCTTCACTATCACTTTTCTCCGTTTCTCGCTCCGGCTCTATCTCAGGGACATACAGGTTATGCTTGACCTTTCGCAGTTCAGCCATGTTGAAACCCAGAAGAACCTTGGACTTGTGTCTCTGCATGGCCCTCATGCACTTGGTGCGCTTCGTTCCAAAGTGGCAGGCCACATCTGACTTGTTAAGCAGTAGTTGACTGGCAAGGGCGGTTGATTCAGCCTTGTTCAAATAAGGTTTTGTGTGAAAGTACTTAGTGAGAAATTCCCGTCTGTCTTCAAAGGAGCGCTTCCACATGCCTGTGGGATCCAAGGCTAACTGCACAGAGGGATCTAACTGAACTGCTGGTGCAACAGAGGGAGAAGCGACAGCAGGTTTTTCCCTTTCAAGCTTTTTCCTGGCAGCCCGGGCCTCCCGCTCCCGCTTGTTTGCATCCATAGCCTCCTTCACGGCCATCTCGAGCCTCATCTTCCTCTGAATCTCCACATCAGACTCATTCAGTTTGACAGGTTTGGCAACGCTAGGTTTTGTGGGCACCTGCAGGGGCTGTGTTGGCTTGAGAAGCTGGTTGATTCCATTACTCGGAGTGCCCATACGTCCATGTGCATTAATGTGTAGGAGCCTCTCGGCATCGAATGTGGTCTTGGGGGCACACTTGCACCGCTGGAGGTGAACAGTGATGGCCTTTGTGGTAGTTTTGCCAGTGTACACTCCACCACAGTACACACACTTGTAGGCTGGGGTCTTGAGAATGGCATGGATTGTGGGAGTAATAAAGTGCTTTTCTCTGAGGTGTATGCGGTGGTCCTCTGCACTCATCAGTTCGTCTGAACAGAAGGGACAGAGCTTGAAGTTTGTCTTTGTGGATGTTTGACATAATGGTTTTGCAGCACTCGGTGACATCTTCACAAAAATGAGGTCAAGGGAATTTGTCACTAATGCCAGATTCACCTCATGTTCCCCCAATATTTCTTTTGGGGCAGTTGTGTTGATGTCAAAATAAGGGAAGAGCAGATTGCCACATTCATCTGAATAAAGTCTATATTCTCTTCTCACGAAATCACTGTTTTCCTTTTGCAAAGGGCTGTGGTCCGACGTTATGTGCTCGATGAGGTGTTTGATAGAATAAAACATCCCTGGGCAATACAGGCATGTCATTCCATGTTGCATATGCTCAAAAAGTCCCTTTTCAGAAAGTAGGACTTTGCACATCAAACACTTAACAGTTTTGTCAGGCATTTTCCTTAAGAATGGTGCCCTTGCAGCCAAACCAGTTTTTGACTTAAGTTTGTGAATCTCCATGTGTACATGGTAGACAGTAGACGGGAAAAGCTCCTTGCAGAAACGACAGGTTGTCCACTTTTTGGTTTTACCAGATTCCAGTGATGTGCCAGATGGCTTGTTTGGTTGGGATGCAGAGTTGTTCTGGGATACTGGAATTGGCACTTTACTGACCACTGGTCCCTTACTTGAGTGAACAGATACGTTGACCTGCAGCGGGGCTAAAGTGTAGGTTGGCAGGCCGTTGACCTTGTTGCCTGTAGGAATGAGGTGACTCAGCAGGGACTGGGATGTTAGCATCGTAGCCATGGGAGCAGTTTGACTTTTGGTTATTAAAGCAGGCTGAGGTGCGAGACCTGAGAGGCCTTGTCTAGAAATGGTCAGTGAGGCTGCTCTCTGCTGAGACATCAGCTGCTGTTTAACCGTCGGTGGTCCAAAAGATCCAACAGCCATGGGCGCTAGCTTATTAGGACCTGTTGGCATTGCAGGCAAGACTGGGGGTACACTTCCAAGTGTAGACAAAGGGTCAGAGATGACTTTAGCAGGCTGTGCGCTGGGAAGGGGCACTGGAACATCAGGTCGAAGTAAACCCTTCGCCTCTGCACTGGCCAGCTGAACCAGGGCTGCAGCCTGAGCAGGAAGGAGCTGTGTGCCCCCCTGTCCATACAGCAGTGCGTTACTGCTATTGGATAACCCCTGCACAACCATACCAGGTGTAGGCCCACCGCTCACTGGCAGCCGGTTGCTGGGTGATGCAACTACAGGGACAGGATTTAACAGGGCTGGATTAGTTGGAACTGGCTTTGGAGCGAGCGCTAGCTGGGCTTTTGGAGCAAGAACAGGGTAGGATTTTTTGTGCTTAAATTTTTGCCAGATCAAGCCATGGATGTGGCCATCTAGATCTTTGTGTTTCTCAGAGGTCAAAATGTGATACACTAGATGTTCAGTTGTCTCAGCAGACGTGCCACAGCTCTTACAGTAGAATTTATCAGGACCTCCCTCAGCTTTCTGCTCACTCTCCGTTTTCTGACCAGCATATTGCTGCCACAGACTGAGGCAGTGTCTGAAGAGAACATGTTTCTTTATGCAGTAAAGCAAGGAGTCCTCATATGGACACTTCCTACAGATGTATTTATCAACAGCCGATGTGTTCCTCAATGCCGAAAATCCAGAGTCCAGCGGCTGGGGTTTGGGAAGGTCCGAATGAAATAATGAAAAATGTTTCTTTAGGGATCTGGGGTGACCAATAAATGAACAGGCAGAACAAGCACTCAGGAAAGCCAGTTTCTTCCCCTCTGGATGGTAGCACTTGATGTGGCCATGGAACGAGTTCCAAGAGCGTGCGGAGTACTTACACAGGCTACAGCACAGTGCCCCTGTCCGATACCTCCACTGGATAGGGGGAGAAAAAAGGGGGACAGGTTTTAATGATAGGTTGGAATTTTTAAAGCATAACGCATTAGAATGAACACCTCCTGCCTCATTCTGCCTGCCATTACTTTATACATAACATGTCATTTCTTATGCATACAAAATCTTAACTAACCATATGCTGACGCATAGACCAAGAAATTAAATAACACCTGAACAATTAAAGCCTAAACCCCACAATTTCCAATTTTCAGGTTATAAATGTTGAAATTACTTGTAGGCTTGTGCCAGAAATCTGAAAAAAGCTCTTTTAAGTGCCTAGTGAAAAGATTCTGACTAAGGCTGTCCAAGAGAAAGTCTGGAACTGCTGGGAATGACTACTCAAGTAAGGCACGGGTTCAATCCTTCACATGGCCATCAGCATTATCAATTGAGCTTCAACTGGAAATCTTCTACAACAATCACACTAAAAATGGTTGAATAAAATGAGTTTTGCGAAATTCTGTCTATATCTATGTCAATATGTACAGTGTTCAATCCATTTTAGTTTTCATTGTCTCCAGAATTTTTTGGATTTTTCCCAGATTGAGTTTTCCTTTTTATTCCCTTTTACATTTGTTCTAAAAATTCAGAACAATTCAATAAAAAGTATGTACGGTATATTGAAACTAACTAATTGAACTATTCAACGTCCTCTGCTTTACAACCTAATATGTGATTTACTTTTAGCTAGATTTAAACGGAATAACATTTTTGTATAGACCTTGTTAGTAACCCACAGCTTTTTGTTTGAAGTGAACTGTACATATTTAGCTTTAGTTCCTTCATAAAGAAAGCTTTTTGTTTGAAGTGAACTGTACATATTTAGCTTTAGTTCCTTCATAAAGAAAGCTTTTTGTTTGAAGTGAACTGTACATATTTAGCTTTAGTTCCTTCATAAAGAAAGCTTTTTGTTTGAAGTGAACTGTACATATTTAGCTTTAGTTCCTTCATAAAGAAGAATTTTGTTTGAAGTGAACTGTACATATTTAGCTTTAGTTCCTTCATAAAGAAAGCTTTTTGTTTGAAGTGAACTGTACATATTTAGCTTTAGTTCCTTCATAAAGAAAGCTTCCAGGTTTATTTACACCACCTATACACCAGAACAAATTCCAGGTAGGTGTAAACCTACTTGGCAATAAATACTATTGTGATTCTGATTCTGATTTAGTCCCATTATGTTTTTCTAAGAAATGTCTTTCCAGTGATCCTTTCAATCACCCAGAAACTATCCGAAGACAGTTTAACAACTGATGAATTAGAACAGTTCAAATGCAGAAAGACTTCACTGGGAAGCTTTAATCTTGTATTAACTTCCTATGAATTTCACTGCTGAGATATCTGTAGGGATGCTACCCATCAGAGGATAGGAACATGCTTTGTAGCAGACTACACTGAGGGAGAGCTATGAGGGATAAAGAAGCAGTCTGGTGGAATCTGTCAACTGAGCAAGATAGCATATATTGTCATGATAAGCCAAAATACTGGCACCGTCAGGTTGTGTTGCCTTGACAGTAATTGCCAATGAAGATTCTTTTGAATGTATGACACATTCACCGATGTAATGATGTGTACTAACAAAATACTAGTGAGGAAATGCTTGACTTCTGTATTCTATTTTTACAGTGGAATGGCACCGGCTACAGTGACATTACTACTGTCTACACCTTAATGTACATATACACAAATGTGTGCACAATAGATCTACAACCAACAAATGAAAAGTATTGCCTGTCCAATAACCTTGATCATGAAGTGCAACAGGGGACCATCAATATGCATACGGAATTAACAAATCTTTATGTATCGATTAGTACACAAATTCAGCTTAATTTTGGCAAGCCAAACGTTGTAAGTCATTTGACATTACCAAGTCATTTTAATTCCAATTTTTATGAAACGATACAATTTGCAAACATAAACTCACATACTTTTAGTAACAGATACTGTATACAGCATAAACAGTTGTGGACTTGGGGGACAACCTTTCTTGGTGGATTGGTCATTCTGATTATCAATAAAATGAATAACTCCTTACCTATGGTCCTTCAATCCCCAGAGTCCAAACACATACACAAACCAAACGTTTGATTCAAAATCTGAGTGCATATATGCTCACTAAATTCACCCTACAGTTGATGTTGGTTTCATTATGAATGTCTTTATGCGTTCTATTTTGTTCTGTACTTGTCCACAAGCATCACCTTTTTCTTCCTCCTGCCATGGTATCCTACTGTGAGATCACTCCATTCAGTGTCATTGAAGGCTATTTCCACTGGATCATCTTCCTGCAGCTCCTACCAAAGAAACACAAATATGCATTTATTTTCAACAGCCAAAACACACAAAATATACCAACACATCAGAAGTATATTATACCTTTTGAGTAGTGTTAATTTTGTCAGCTATTTTTTTTATTTATTCTTACTCTATGTCAAATGTTCGACTCCACTGTAGGTATCTGTAAGGTCATTTCTTTTGGATACCTCCAATCTTACGAGTGGAGAGACTTGCCTATAAGGGCTTTGGGAATACCCCCAACTCTCAGAAGCGTCCTTAGAACTTCTCCCTTTCACTTCGATTGGATGACAAAGCTATCTAAAATTAAGCCATAAATTCAAGAGCTTTGTAAAACAATGGAGGCTCATGTTTCACATTGAGCGGTCTTTGCATTAATGTAGGCTTTGTAGGAACAAAAACAACCACCACCACTTGTATTACTACTAATAAATGAACCACTATATGTCCATCTACAACCTACCAATCAATCAATCAATCAATCAATCAATCTATCTATCTATCTATCTACATACTTATATGAGGCAGGCTTTTCCAAACTGATGGTGCTCAAAACAAAATACCACAATTGTGCTGAGATTGGATGACAAAGCTATCTAAAATTAAGCCACGAATTCAAGAGCTTTGTAAAACAATGCAGGCTCATGTTTCACATTGAGTGGAGTCTTTGCATTAATGTAGGCTTTGTAGGAACAACAACAACCACCACCACTTGTATTACTACTAATAAATTAACCACTATATGTCCATCTACAAACTATCAATCAATCAATCTATCTATCTATGTATCTTTGGGGTTTGGGGGATCACTGTTAGCACTGATAAAAGTTAGCTAGCTTGTTAATTGATGTCTTTTGGTGATAAATGTGCTGTGAAATCTGTTTTTAGGACCAACAATGGTATTCAATCTAGTAACCTACAAAAACACATACTGAAAGCAGTCTACATAACATGGATTTAAGCAACAGGTTAGCCAGCTAAGCGTAACTTGTGTCACCTACGTCTGGACCAAAAAGTTGCACTTGAAAACACTGCAAAGACTACCACCAACGGCCAACTAGCACATTCTGCCATATTTATTGACAGATGTGTTTCAGTGCAAGTTATGCATCATATATATATATACACACACACACACACACACACACACACACACACACACACAGTCTCCTTTTTTGTCATCAAAAATAAAGAGAGATTTTGGATTTCCTTTAACTACATTTTAATCTGGTCTTTTTTCTGTCAACAACATTGCATGCTGATATAGTCACAGTCAGTGTTTAATGAAGTTGGTGCAGTCTCGTTGACAACATATTTAGTAATAGTTTTCTAATAGTTAACGACATTAACACTACTTTGGAGGAAATTTGAGTTAAGTATTGGTGGAAATGATTACCATAAATTCCCAACTATTAACTGCACTGTATATAAAGCATGACAGTGTTTTATGTCATTTTATAAAAACAAACATGTGCATTAACCACACTCATGTATTAACCATGGTTTATTCAACATTATGTCATGTTAAAACTAAATACATATACACACACACACACACACACACACACACACACACACACACACACACACACACACACACACACACACACACACACACACACACACACACACACACACACACACACACACACACACACACACACACACACACACACACACGAGAGAGAGAGAGAAACAAGGACCAGCAATATTTACCAGAGGTTATGTGGTGAATAAAGCAAAACAAAGTATAGCTTATTGTTGAGGTTAGTCACTGAATGAACACAAGCAAAATGTCAGATGAAATATAGGCTTTAATAATGATTGTGGTTATGGTTAAGGTATGTCAGATCATAATGGTTTCATTCATTAATTATAATTGTTTCATAATTTAATTAATCATAGTGGTGTTGGTATATTCATTTATCAAGTAATTACAGCAGCATGAGACAGGCGTAAAGCTATTTTCTTTTTTTTTGAACAGCTATTCTTAGGTGTACAGTGTCCATTGACTTCAATTCCCCTATTCGTGTGAACGTCTTTCTTTGGGTACACATCTTGGAGGTGTGGTAGTGTGATATAAAAGTGCAATGGCGTGTGCATTATCTCAATGGCGTGTGCATTATCTCAATGGCGTGACATAAATGGAGTAAATTAAAGTCAATGGACTTGGACACTGTAAACATAAAAATTGCACTTCCAAAAAATGTCGTTTAGCTTGACGCTGCTGCCATGAAGCCATTAACCGGTAATCAAGTATTAGACTGCAAGAGTACATTACAGTGAAAAACACATCTTACCTGGGAAAAGACCTGACATTGCTCAAGTCCAAATTCGCTTAAAAAACTCTTCACATTCTTCCTTGATCTTCTGATTTTGTCCAAGCCTGAAACAGGAACTTGATACATCTCTTGCACCTGAAAAGAACAATATTTTCATGTCTTTAAAAAAAAAAAAACACAGAAAAACAAACAAAGACAAAAACAAAAAGTCTAATGTTCACATTACCCCATCCTAGGGCTGGGCGGTATGACCACAAATTGTTACCTCGATTTTTTTTAAGTGTGATGGATTTACGAATTTAATAATTACTTTTTTCTGTCTACATGAACAAGACAAACATGATTCAAAAATAGTTATATACTGTTCCCTAGTGACTAGGGCCATATGCGACATATCGTCTAGCTCTAGGCTAGAGATACAAGTTTTAGTATTTACAACCAGCAATACCAACAGCAGTCAGTAAGTGCAAATGGCACGCTATCTGACTACAATAAACACAGTGCTATTGTATCACATGAAACAAAATGTAATCTCCACTGTAAACCATCATGAAGATCATAAAGATGGTTTCAGTATTGATTTTGACTGTATTGCTCAATCTTTACATAGGCTACAAGATATTACAATCACTGTATATCTAAATAAAATTTCATCCAATAAAAATGTCATCCAAAATGTTTTCTAGATCGCTCACAGACTCGCCAATTTACCAGATTAATCAGACATAGCTCAGTTCCGTAATATTCATAGTAGGGATGGGCATTCGATTAAATTGTCTTAATCGATCGTCGGGAGAATTAACGATCGATTTTCGATTAATCATTAATATTTTTATATTAAAATTCACTATTTATAGGCTATATTAAAATGCAGTGAAAATAGAAAAAACACAGCGTGTTTCCTCATTGAGATCTTTATTACCAGATGAACAACTCTTGTGGCAGTTAAACTTACAAGATGGACAACTCTTGTGGCAGTTAAACGGGATCCGTTCAATGGTTACACTTGAAAATATGCGCTGCTGTACTCTTAAGCAGCGGAGCCGACAGCTAGAAGCCGGTGCTCATAAACACAACTGACCTTCGTTTTTTTTTTCTCTCTAACTAATTAATCTCACATTTTGAAATTCATTCATCTAGATTCATCGTGATTAAAAGTTTGTTTTCTTCTAAAGACTAAATCTTATAAATTAACGAGTAATCACTTCAAACAGCGTGTATTTTAGACACTGTAGTTTAATTGTATTTTTTTCGTGCTCTCTCGCCATCAGCCAAGGAATGTATGCGAGACACAATGGTGCCCCTCGACGGTAAATCGTAAGAATTGTCCCCTAAAGCAATTCGAATCACCTCAGTCAGCCCACCGTCTTCAACTATGTTGATGGGCCGACAGTCACCGGCAACCTAAACTGCTACAGCGTTGGTAACCTTTTCACGGACTGGTCTAGTTAATTTCCTAGAGAAGTCGTGGAGTGTGGGTTGGCGACCATCTAACCTGGGACTGCTTTCTGTCGGGTGCTTTGCATTAAGGTGATAACTTAAACACGAGCTGCTTCTGTGATAGCTACATTCAGCTTGACAAATGCTACATACAACTTTAGTTTTGTCGATTGTTCTGTCATTTTGCCTCTTAAACAGAAACTTTCCGCCCAACAATCCCTCAGCTCTCTCCATTTTCAACTACCGTCTCGGTCTCTTCTATCTAACTGACTGCAGACAAGGGGCGGTTTCGTGCCATGGGTCAACGCGCACCGGAAGTAAACAAAGTTGCGTTAACTGCGTTCAAATATTTGATTGCATTAATCTCCGCCACAATAATCTCATAGAATAACGCGTTAACTTTGACAACCCTAAAATAAATAAATTACACGCACACTACGCAGGAGAACATGTTTTAATCGATGAAAAAATTATTTCATCAAGGAAATTCTTAATGATCAATTAATCGATCGTCGATGAATTATGCCCATCCCTAATTCATAGACTGAGATTTGATTTGCTATAACACAGCTGCTTTATGGACAACGACACATCAGGATGGCAAAACAAAACAGATCCAATGACAGGAGTGACCCATTGATTATGTGTTTGTAATGTTTAATCTTTGTCCTAGTGTGACTTTAAATTAAACACTAGCTATTAAATACACTGACTGCTCGACCACAAGTGTAATTCGCTGTCATCTACAGTTTTCCAGCAGCATTAACGTAACATTAACAACAAGAAAGACATTTTGGGTATGTTTGAAATGGCTTACGTTAGATAGCCTAACGATAGGGATACATGCCAGCGACGCAAAACACTTGCTTCGCTTTGAGTGGGCGTGGCATGGCATGGCGTGGCGTGTGGAAATAGCGTAACAGACAGGACTAGCGAGCTAGTTAGCAAGCTAGTAGGCTATCTAGTCACTTGTCTTTATCAGAACTGGCATTCCGTTTGTCGCTACCGGATGGTAGTCCTCTACCGGATGGAAGTCGCGCATGCGCACTACCCGATCAGTCGCCACTTTGCGACACTGTAGACAGCGGAATACAATCGCTGGCTAAAGCTGATGGAAGTTTGCGAAAGACGGTATACTTTAAGAAGTTTGGTCATACAGCTGTAAGTTCTTAACGTTTATATAATAAAGAAGTTAAAGATATACTGGATATCCTCTTTTGTTCTCCCTGTCAAGTTCTATTGGCTAGCACATCAATGCTTTATTTGTTTTACCTACTGCTATATTTTCTCACTTCTTCATAATACAAACCCTTACCCTTACTCCGTCTCCACACTTTTAATAATTAAATATTACATTATAAATATACCCACATTATGCGTTAAGACAACCCCATATGTTGACGTTGAGCCTTCTGCCGTAAACCGTTTGTGTCTGAGCATGCGCGATGTGCGGGACTACCATCCGGTAGAGGACTACCATCCGGTAGCGACACCGTTAAAGTAAGCACATGATTGAATATTTAATGTACCAGGAACAACAACAACCCCTTACAGGGCTATCCAAGCTTTCATTTTTAGCAAATTAAATGACCGAACATAGTCCTGCAATTTTCAAACCGTCAGAGACAACACCAAACAATCTGATTGGCCGCTGCTGGCGAAATTCACTCCTCATTTGCATAGGATTACACTTTCCCTAACTTTTTTCGCTCGTCTACGTCACAATCGCTTGCCTCCAACAGAAATGAATTGCTTCCGTCGCATTGCTGGCATGTAAACGGCCCGTAACGTTCTTGCAGCGTGTTGACGTCACACATCATATGTGCATGTGCATGCACGTTATGTATTTGCTGTAAAGCACTTTGAGCTGCATTCTTTTGCATGAAAGGTGCTATATAAATTAAGTTTTATTATTATTATTATTATTTAGGCATTTGTCGTATCAATTTTAAACTGCAAGATATTAACTCTTCAAGCCCCAAGGTGCCCCGTGGGGAACTTTTTGGTTTTTTTATAAATATAATTAAAAATCTCCGCGAGTTTTTGTCCTACAAACATAAAACCAACACCCTGAGAAACCCTGAATCTTCTAGTTTTCAAATATATGCAGTTTGGAACAAATAAATAAATGAGCACTTTGTAAAGAGAATGGAGCTAAAGCCTTGCATATTTCTCTCTCTGAGTGTGAAAGCAACCGGTGATGGCCCTCCCATTAGCAAATTAGGGCTATTCATATGATAAGATCATGGTAAATCGCCGATCGCTATAGGGTAATGACGAAGCAGGAAAACGTGAGAAAACGCCCCGTTTTTCCGTATAAACAAGGCAGCATGTAAGATTGTTTACATACGGACTGAGGAGATACACCATGGCGAAACGGATCTCTGCTGCCGAAGCTCTGCGCCAAATCCAGGAGGACCTGGTCAGTGAGGAGGAAACCACGTCCTCGGATGAAAGTGGTGACGATATGGAAGATGAACACATGCACTTTGAGCTTCGTCTTGACCCCGCTGAGGATATTCGTGTTGAGTAAGTTGTATTCGTTTGACTAGCTCTTGTAAAGAATGCTGTTGATTAACTTATAGGAGTAAAACGCATGTCATTATGCTCTGAGTTGAATGGAATATTTTAGTGTGCTACTGTTTGCATAGCGATTCAATAACTTTATGCCGCTAAAACTATTGTATAGTAGAATACATATTTAATTCTCAGAGTTGCGTTACTGATATTAGGCTACACATATCAACGATTGTTGTCGTTAGTCGTTAGTGTTATTATGTGTTATTAGTGCTATACTGTTTGCATAGCGATTCAATAACTTTATGCCGCTAAAACTATTGTGTAGTAGAATACATATTTAATTCTCAGAGTTGCGTTAATGATATTAGGCTACACATATCAACGATTGTTGTCGTTAGTCGTTAGTGTTATTATGTGTTATTAGTGCTATACTGTTTGCATAGCGATTCAATAACTTTATGCCGCTAAAACTATTGTATAGTAGAATACATATTTAATTCTCAGAGTTGCGTTAATGATATTAGGCTACACATATCAACGATTGTTGTCGTTAGTCGTTAGTGTTATTATGACGCTTATGGTAGGTGTGAATCGAAACTAGGCAGGTGTTAGTGATCGAAACTGGTGTAATTACAGAGCTAAAATCATATGTGTTACAATGCCTGAACATAAAATGAAAGAGCAACTGTTAATTTTAATTTACTCTATTACAGAAACTTGGAGAACATTGCACCTACACCGCCAAGGAAAAGAGCACGGTGTCAGCCTAAACCAGATCTGTTGTCATGGAAGTCAGAGGGTGACAATGATGCCACGCCGTCAACACTGAGGTTTTTTCCTGCAAGGGAGCCTGGTGTGCAGCTGAATGCAGCAGACAACCACACTCCTCTGGACCTCTTCAAACTCTTCTTTTCAGAGGATGCTGTGAAAACCCTCTGCCAGAACACTAACAAGCAAGCTGCTAGGAACATAGCCAGAGGTGCAAAGTACAGATGGGTGGATGTTGGAGTGGATGAATTCTACCGATACATTGGACTGGTATTCTACATGTGCATGATCAAGCTGGATCATATATCTGACTACTGGAGGAGAAACACCATCTTCTCCATCCCTTTCGTGGCAGAGGTGATGGCAAGAAACAGATACCAAACAATATCATGGAATGTGCACATGAGTGACCCAAGCGAGGACAGGGTGAATGATGCCAAGAGGGGAACCTCAGCACATGACAAACTGTTCAGACTCAAACCCCTCATGTACACCATACAGAATGCCTGCAAGGCATTCTATCATCCCCGCAGGGCCATTGCGGTGGATGAGCGTATGGTGGCTTCTAAAGGACATACTATGAGGCAGTACATGAAGGACAAACCAACCAAGTGGGGGTTCAAGTTGTTTGTGCTTGCAGACTCCAGCAATGGGTACACTTTGGGCTTTTCTATATACACTGGAAAGAACCACTTCTCCACAGGACAAGGCCTCTCTTATAACTCTGTCATGTCACTGATTGACAGAGCTTATTTGGGGTCTGGATACCACGTGTACATGGACAATTTTTACACAAGCCCAAAGCTTTTCAATGACTTGTATGCTGATAAGTTTGGTGCTTGTGGGACATACAGAGACTTCCGAAAGGAGTGCCCACGCACCGCAGTCAATGCACTGAGCAAGAAGTCCCTAGGGGAACGTTCCGCTGGATCAGGGATGGCTATCTTGTGTTTGTGAAATGGATGGATTCACGAGAGGTGTCTGTCTGTTCCACCATCCATCCAGCCCACACTGGGGATACAGCCAAGAGAAGGGTGAAATCCAAACAGGGTGTCTGGTCCTCACAATCCTTTCCATGCCCCACACCTGTTGTAGAGTACAACAAGTTCATGGGAGGTGTGGATTTATCAGACCAGTTAATCCAGTACTACACCACACAGCACAGAACTGTGAAGTGGTACAGGAAACTCTTTCTTCACTTCCTGGACATTGCTGCCACAAATGCCTACCTTCTGCACAGAGAACTCATGCAGAACATGCAGAAGGACAGCATGACCCACAAGACTTTCCTTGAGGAGCTCACTGCTCAGCTGTGTTCTGTGACAGTGAAAACAGAAAAGACTCCTGTAAAAAATGTTAGCAATGTTCCCATTCACAAGCCATTTTGTGGGCCTCGTGCTTACCGCAAGGTATGTGTATATTGCAAGACTCAGGGAAAGAAGGTCAAAACCCCGTGGATGTGCAAAGTATGCGATGTCTACCTTTGCGTTCTCCCTGAGAGAAATTGTTATGATGCTTGGCATCCATAGGCCATATTTTTGTACCCTGCACTCATTTCATAACATTGCACAATGCACATTGCACATTCACTTTTGCACTCCTGCCCTGCTTTTTGCATTTTACCTCTGACATACTTCTTATATACATTTTTTTATATATATTGTATCCTATATACTGTGTTTTATCTGAAGTACTTCTCTCATGTGTGTTTTTATGTTATGTGTAGTACTTATAGTGGCCTTTTTCATACTATACTTTTTTATACTATTTTTTATACTTTTTTCTACTCATTATTTAATATGCACCTACTTTTATGCACCTAATTAAATGCACCTACTTCTATGCACCTGGCTTGTTTGCACTTTCTTGTATGCACTTTCAAAACTGATGGTTGTGGGGGAGAGAGCTACAATGACATTCCAGGGCCATTGACAGCTGGACCATTGACAGGTGGGCCATAATGGGGAGGGGCACTAACAGGGCGGTTCACACCTCTCTCATCAATATGCATTGTAGTCAAGGTGAAGAAAAGTGTCACTTCTTAATTTACTTATAATTACTATTCAAACCACACACATTTTCTGAATGCTAAACTCACCTTTGTGGAGAAAACACCTACGTTTACAAGGTTCAGAGTAAAAAAGAAAACTTCCAAAATATTTACAATGTGTTTTTGTACTGAGTCTGAACCACCTCTAAAACTAGATTTAATTTTAGTGTCTTTAGATTCAATTTTAATAAAAAACTTTTTTTACTACATTCCTTTTACTCTCATTTGACTATTGCTGGGGTGTTCTAGAATATAATATTAAATGACACTTTTGCCTCATGGTTTTTAGTTAGGTGAAATATACAAAAGTATCAGGCATGGCAGATTACCTAACAGAGTAAAAAAACAGCCTTGGTGCTGGAAGTGTTAAAGTTGAGTCTAAACAGTTCCCATACAGGCTTCTTGCCTGCATGTAATTCTTGCTTCATTTCTTTCACCTTGCTCTTGCCCAAATGGCCTAGCACGTTGACAGTTTGGGACAGCGATGCTAACCGCTGCGCTATGGCTCCACCAAGCAACAAGGGGAAGGTAACCTACCGGCCGGCAGGGCAGGTTCGAGGAAACATATACAGGGCTTCAGCTCAATTGCCCAGTCCTAGCCATGTTCCTACTTTGCTGACATCTGACATGACTGCTTCCTGTTAGTGTGTTTTTCCTGAAAAAGTCAATACTACAATGCAGACCTTCATGCTCATAGCCTACTTCACCAGAAACATAACCCCTGCCGACAGTTGTTTACCATGCCTACAGCTTTATTTCTTTCACAATAATGTTCAATTCTTTAATATCCCCATAATATTGACAGGAAATATGTCATAACGTACACTGAATCATGAACGAATTTTACAGAATTTTGTCCCAAACCAACAAAGCCATGTCTAAGCAATCGTCACATTAATAAGCAATTATTAAGAGACAATGTACATTTACATATATCCATGAGAACAGTTTTGGCCGTTTTTTTTTTTTTTTTTGCACATTATGGAATAGCTATCTATACTAACCCTATACTTCCAGTATATCCATGGGCCATGGACTATAACTCACTATGTGATGGACAAATACAGGATTTGGTTATTGGACGCTCAGATTAGTGGACAGAGGACAAGTTACTTGCAGAATAAGCCTAGCACTCACAAATATGTATCAACAATGTACTGAATACACTTGTCTGCAATGTGTCTGTATCCTTAAAAACGAATCTATACCTAAAAACAAAACCCACTGAGTCATGGTAAAATATATAGGCTAGCAGCTACATAACTTTCCACAAAATTTCAGGTTCAATGAAATGGCAAGAATACATGAATGACAAACCAAAGAAAGGGCTTGTATTATACCAACCAAAGAAAGGGCTTGTATTATACAATCCATGTGTAATTACAAATGTATCCACAAGCAAAACGAATTTATCTTGAAGGGGCAGATTTGCTTTCACCAACTAACACTAACCTCGCTTACACAGGGATACGGTCGCATATTCTCCGGGTGGGCAAGGCCTGTATGCAAAAGTTCACCAGTACGCTAGTAGGCAATGCAGTACTGTAGACTAGTGCAAATACAGGGTCGCACCTACACTTCAAAGTTGCGTTTGCTGATAACTTGGTATCACGTCAAAACACGTGGTATAGATGTCAAGACACGCGATTGTTACTATGGTAAAATTAGCTTTGATACATTGCGGCAACTCGTATGTCTGCCCTTATTTCAGAGAGAACATGTCTACCTCATTCAGTTTACGGAATTTACAGATGAACACTGTTGATTCGCAAAAGTGTCCTATCTTGTATTCAGAAGTATTTCAGATGCAATAACAGCGATGCTGCTAGGCAGTGACGTGGATAACTATACTGAACCGGTCATCTCCCAAATTCTTTGAGTGGTTTACGCTTGTGGTTATCTTACTTTCTGGATACTGGTTGCATGTTAAATGAATGTTGCATGTGCGCATTAACCAGTTTCAAATGGTTAAAATCTTGATACTGAATCGAAAACTCCATGAGACCTATCATTAAACGCCCACAAATATCGTCACTACACTCAGCTAGCTAGCTATTTTAACAGGATATAATGTTCTTTATTTACAACGTTAACATACAGAGCTAACAATTAGCTGTTACAACCATACATAGCATAAAGGGGTCCAACATGAATGCATGCTATCGACAACAGCTAGCTACAAATATTCGGCCATTTAAAACGCTAACCATTACCTTAACGCGAGTCTTCGAAGGAGCTCCCGCTTTTTCGTAATTGTAAGTATATCCGCCAGTCAGCACACAAGCTGCACAAAAGTGAGCGTAGGTGCCAGTACAGAGGTGCACTCCCCACAGTACTTGGCTGGCTCAAATGTATGCTAACTATGATATCAGGAAATTGCATCTATATATAGATGCATTATATTCGTCCGTGTAGCTAAATTTTACACACAGTCCTCTTCGGCACAAGAGAAAATGGCGTTTACCTTCAAAGGAAATGACGTCGGTCATTCAATTTACATAATATTGGACTAGCCAATAAAATAAGGGAATGGAAACTTTTGTAACTTCTTAAATTTCAGGTGAGTAGTGAATAGAGGTGATATATATACTGACTAAATAGTGTTGATCATTGTTGTAACATGACATTCAAAAGTTTTGAGGAAGCGCTTTAAGGGGAAATTAGGCTAGTCCTTTCCCTTGGCTAGCCCAGGTTGCTAGGCAACAAGATCCAGTGGGCGGGACTGAATTAATTTTGCAGTGACATCATCTCACCCCATAGCTTATCAGCAAATGGGTATGGCGCAAGAAAAGTTAAAGGTACAGTTGCAATTCCAATCCAATCCACCCTTCCCTTCCATGATCCTGAATATGCTGATTGGCTAGAATAATGTATATCTCAGTCCAAGCAACTTTCTTTGTTTCCTATTTACAGAACCAAGACTGTTTACGAATTCACCTGTATTTTTTAGCGCCCGCACAGAATGCCGAATAGACCATCCTACATTAGAACAGCTAACGATTATAATCATACGGATTACCTGAACAAACACATTGACAGCAATACATACTTACTCAGGTCTGGATGTGATTCAGGTCTGAGTGAATGACCACACATCCATTAGCTAGAAAATAGCCCAGCCCACAACTGTCTAATACACCAAATGGCAGTTGGCATTCGACCAGGGTTAAACCCGTGTTGAGTTTTTAGTATAGTCTCTTTCACACATGAAAGCCATGACATTGTTGGGTAAAAACAACACCATCTATTGTCATTCCCACTTAGCTGTCGTCCATGGTAAATTGACAGAATAGTCCTTCCAACCTATCACCAAGCTTTACAGGTAAGTGCGAACTCCCAAGCCATGTAAAGTACGCAAACAGTCAGCATTGCCAGCAATTACATACAATAAAGTCACAGAAATAATTCATAATTATGTCATAGCTACTGTCTCATGTCAGTTAACATGGCAACTATAGCAGCCAGACAGTCACTACAAGGTTACTGCAAAGCCTGAAAAGCAAAATTTCACAAAATCAGCTCACCGATAAATTACAGTCTTGATTACAACCACTTGTCAATGATGATAAATGGCTCCACATACTCATTAAACAATCCTGAGAAATAATGGGACATCAATATGTCCCCCCTCCTTTTCCTAACCCTTTAACTAACGCCTGTTGTATCATATTTGCTACATGAGTTTTTGAGTTTTCTACTTAATCGTGAGCAATACTTTCCTGAAAAACCATAAAAAGTCATATGCAGTTTGACAAATGAGAGATTCTAGTTAGACCGAAAGTTTTATGATTCGTATATATTAATGTCTTATTATTCTACTCATATACCTTTTAGGCCAGGCAAAGTAACCCATTTTGGAGCCAAAAATAGAATGAATTGTAAAATAATTTTTTTCAGCATAGATCATTTCTATGAGGTGTCCAGAACAACCTACTAAAAGTCCTAAGAAATCCTAGTTGAGAAAATATGTTTAATTCTCATCAATCTGAGATGTGTGCTAATAATGCATGGCAAAAATACACCTCAAAAATGTATTTTTTTCCTTTACTCCTATCAAAATAAAACTTTACACAATGAAAGTACCCAGGAAAAGTAACATTTTTTGTATTACAAGTTTCTTTGAAAATGAATTTTAATATGCAAATTTTTCTGCCCAAGGCATGGATTTTGGGTATAGGCATGGTGACGCAAACCTGTTAATGCAATGAATCTATTTTGGATATCCTCAAAGTTAACACATAACCTGGCAGGCTTTAAAAAAAGAATAAAAGTTTTTTTTAAAGGTTAAACCCCTTGAAAGACTCGAGCATCTGGAAAGAGAATATGTGCTTAAGAACTACCTCTATTCTTGCATCTGACTGACGTCTAAAACAATCTCAGATGTAGTGCTTATACACATACTGTACGCAGGGACGTGCGGTCAGAGGAGGCAGGGGAGGCAGTGCCTCCTGTCATCTTGAAAAGTAAAAATAAAATAAAAAATTATAAAATCAAATAAATATTCATATTTCTCTACTAATCTGTGGTATAGGTGTAATTTCTGCATGATTCCAATCATTTCGAGCATTTTTATAATCAAAATCGCCGAATTTGCGCATGTCCTATTCAAATAGACGGGAGAAAGCGAGGGACGTGCGGTCAGGGGAGGCAGCGTATCTGTCTGGGAGACAGGGGAGGCAGTGCCTCACCTAGGATTGTGCAATCGCTCCAAACTGGGTTTTGCGCATGCGTGCGCATGCGTAGAACCTTTGAGCTGAGCTCAAAACGCATTGAAAAATCATGTAGGTGAGGCACACAGTACCTCTGCCTCAATGAAGGGGGCGTGCGACAGCGCACCTGTCGGGTTTATGCTGGGGAACGTTGCTCTTCTTCTACACTTCTACTTGACGGCGAAAATGGAAGATTTTATTGCTAAGCTGAAGCAGTTCTCAAAACTGGACTTTCAGTCCAAACGTGATGGGAGACCAATGCCGGAGCTCAAAGGTTTGCTTCAAATGACGGGACAGAAGATAATTCGCTCTTTTCAAACGGAGTGGTACTCCTGAAAAGACTGGCTGTGTGGCTGTGCTACAAGAAACCGCCTTTACTGCTTTCCCTGTCATCTCTTCTCAACGTGTGACAATGTCTGGACTGTAAGTGAGACTGAAGAAGTTTGCTTGTCAGCGGTAGGTCCACTATGCAAAATGACCATCACAATTTGTAAACTTTTAGATAGGTAGATGCAGTGAATGTCGACAACTTCGACGTGTAACGTGTATTTTCTATGATTAGTATGTATTGTGTTGGTTGTAAAGCAGTTTTGTCAATGGGCAGAAAGTTGATTGTATTTTTCACTTGACTACGAGGTTCATTATATATATACACTGTGATTAGCTATAGTTCGCTGGGAACTTCCCATTCCTCACGTTCAGTTAGCTAGCGTTAGCGTTAGCTAGCTAACCGTGCTGCCATACTGAACCTGATGTATTTTATCATTTTATTTTACTTGTGCAGATGCTGCGTATGCCAACTGTTGTTTGTGTATGATACAGGTATGTTGCTCCAATAGCGAAATGTGTGTGTTATATGTGTGTAATATGTGCATGGTTGTTCGAATTGTTTGTGCACTGGTTTACTTTTATTTGATTAATGTGTTGTATTAAATGAGACAGAAGAAGTTTGCCTGTCAGCAATGCTGCCTATGCCAACTGTTGTTTGTGTATGATACAGGAATTAAAGAACAAAGCAATCGCAGTGTTCGTCAGTCCTCTGTTTGACCATCGTCACAACCGTCTCCGGTAATCTAGCCGTATAGTAGTGATAGTAGTGATCATTTTGACCGAATCCTTACAAGGACTCGAGAGTAACGAGTCCTCTCAAAAAAAGATTTGTTCATTTTCTCGTGGCCGCGCATCGGGACTTGCATAGGCTCAGCCAAGGAAACAGAAATGATTCGTTGAATGCAGGTCACGTGAAAAAGGATCTAAAAGACTCGTACAAAGACCGAGTCAGGAAATGAACAAATCATTTCTGTTTCCTCTAGCTACCAGTACTGAGCCTATGCAGGTCACGTGGAAAAGGATCCAAAGACCCGTATCCGGCAGATGAACGAATCATTGATCCAAAGACTTGGTTGGCAGAAGAACGAATCATTAATCCAAACACTCGGTTGTCAGAAGAACGAATCATTGATCCAAAGACTCGGTTGTCAGAAGAACGAATCGTTCATCTCACGGATACGAGTCTTTGGATCATTTTTCACGTGACCTGCATAGGCTCAGCAAACAGAAATGATTCGTTCATTTTGACTGGGTCTTCGGATACGGATCTTTGGATCATTTTTCACATAACCTGCATAGGCTCAGAAGAGGAAACAGAAAGGATTTGTTAACCTCGTTCACTTTCGCGTGACTAGGTTTAGTAAGACGTGAATGATATTTGTTCACAAGTAATAATTACAGGTTTCGTTATTTGAACTTTTTTGTACTTTACTTACAGTTCAGTGCAGCGTAATGTGTGATAATAAATGACCATTTCATCCAAACTTTCATGATATATTATTTGAATGCAGGAATGTCTTTTAAATTAGCATCCGCTGGTTTACATGCACTTACATGAGAATATGATACGTGCTTGCAGTGGACGTATTTAGGCCAGGGACTTGGCTATAGAATGTTGAGCAACACCGCCCCCCCCCCCCCCCCCCCCTTGAAATGGACGAATGACTCGGAAAAAGATTCGTTCATTTTACTGAACGAGATTCAAAGATTTGAGTCAGTAAAATGATCCGAACTTCCCATCACTACCGTATAGCTTCGTAAAAGTTAACAAGTCAGTTGAGTATTGAGCCGTATAACTTATCACAATTTTTTTTAAAAAACAATCGTTTAAAAGTCCTGGTATTAGACAATAACTTGTATGTATACATGTCTATGTTTTAAACAACTAGAGTGAATGACGAAATCACTTCTGGTTTCTGTACCTCACCAGCCACGAACCTCACCGCACGTCACTGACTGTACGTTTGGAAATAAATCAAGTTTAAGGGGATCTGAATGGCCCAGCAAAGAAACCCTGATAGCAGAGACATCTGGGTGTTCAATGGCTTTTTTTATATAAAAATTCTTTGTCTTTTTGGTTGAGGACTTCCCACAGTGGCCAATCCTCTTACTGTCACATGCAAGTACTCATAGCCAGCAATCTAACCAATATAACAACTGCCCAACCTACAGATACAACAATGCGCAACTGGCTGGAGACAGCTGCAACACGCATCGCATGGTGTCTCCGGGATCCGTAAAGGCACTTCTTGACAGTACAACAGGCGCTGTCTCTAGCCCACAAGTGCTAAACACTATAACATGACTGCCAAATTATAAAACCTGAGCAGCAGGATACAACATCAACAAAGCTGTCTTTGTGAGCATTTCACTGGAGTTTTCAAGCAGGGACCTTCCTCCATCAGTCCTTGGTTGAATTAGGACGACGACACAAGAATCAACAGTGGTGTCCGGCGTCCCTAACACACCCCTACCATACTCATGATGGGTTAGAATAAATGTCACTTCCAGAGATGATACAGATACAACTCAAGATTTCACGTATTTCAGTTTAAGTTCAGTTTAATTCACTACCCCAAGTAGTCTGCCAGCACCTCAGCCCCAAAAACTGGCTTGCATTTTCAGCAGCCTCAGACAACACCTTTAAAGTTCCTTTGAGTGACCGTCCTCTAAAACCAGAATCCAACAGAAGTGTTGTGGTTGATTTAGCTTCAAAGCCTGTAAATCCTATCTCTTGTGTTTTGTGTGGGCTTGCCAACCTCGTTGCCTAGCTTCCGCTACCAGTTCTGCATACTTTAGCTTCTTCCTTTCAAATTACATCTGCAAAGGGAATTGTTAACTCAATAAAGTATATATATAAATATATATATACAGTATATAACACCATGTCTCGTCTCATAGCAGTCACAACAATACATTGTGGAACTTAAAGTCAACAATCTCCAGTCCCGCCCTTTGCCCCATTTGCCAGTCCTGTTTGACCGTTCCTGGTGCCCACGTTCTTCCTCTCTCGCACAAAAGAAATCAGTGCTGTCCCCGTCATAAACCGGCAAAGAGTTAATTCAACTTGTTTATTCTCAGACAGTTCTTGTAGTTCTTGCTCGCAAACAAAGCTAGTTATCATCTGCCTCCTCTGCAGAAATGTAGCCTTAAGGGTCTTTTAAACTCGGTTTTTACGCGGAAACGTACGCACGTAAGATACATAAGCGCAGTTGTTTTGATTTATAGTTCCTTTAGGGTTGTGCGTGTTGCAAAGCGATTCAACGCCAAAACAGTAGATGGAGTAACGTTTTTTTGCCTACCCCATGACGCGAATGGAAAAGATGAACGGTCTATTAAGTATTGTATTTTATTAATTTGCCTGTTGTTAACCTTTCCTGCTAATCGTAGTCTGAGATTACAGGGGAGACTTTTGTTTACTGCTCCAGAGCCGAAGTGATCTATATTCTTAACTCCAGGGTTATCTCCCTTTCCCTTCTGAATGTTGAGTAAAGTAAGCGTATTTATTGCAGCGAGACAAAGGAAAATGAATACATTTGTTACACGAAATACAAATGTTGGCAATTCAGTACCAGTGGCGAAAAAAGACAGATCACATGATGCAGAAGTTTGTTTATTGATACATATTTTAATGACTGCCACAGCGCTGAATGAATTCGCGGTCATTTGAGCGTCCTTATAAGTGTTTAAAGAGGGTTTGTAAAGATGCTCATATCTTCGGACCTCTTCTGTTATGTTTGTTCATAATCAACAAGAAGAGGCTTGTGAGACGGTCTGCAGGCTATTCATGATTCAAAAACATTCTAGTCTTGCCTTGGCCTTTAAAAATGGCGGTATTATGCTATGAAACCGGAAATGTGAGACTCCTGAAAGGATGGGGTTAGCAGCCATTCACAGTCTTTGCGGGCTGCGTGGGCACGCCGTGGTTTTTGTTGCATAGTGAGAAATTTTGGCGGACGCACTTACGTGTTACGTGACTGCTTAAAGGGGCTTACAACAGCGTTTATTTAACTTACGTGTTACGTTTCTGTGTAAAAACCGAGTATAAATTGCACTTTACCCCATAGTCCAAACCCTGCTCTTCCACCTGCCCAATATCCCTACGCTGTAATGTGCCTTGTGCATGTTGAACCGCTTCTAGTGGATTCCACTTCCTCCCTGTTTTCACCGTTGGAGCAGGGGTCTTGACTAATGGATACCTAGACAGTGACAAACTCTACAGGCTGGTCTTAGCACATTTGAACTCTTCGGTCATTGGTCATTCGGTCATTGGTAACTCCAATATAAATTTTCCATACAAGGTTATAGCACTTACACAATGTGGCACCCCACGCCATTTCCTAACTGCCTTATTCATGACTTTCTAAAATTTCTCCACCTCTGAAATACCAACTTCATATAGTCATAAGGCAACCTTACGGAGAGCAAAAGCCCAAACTGCAAGCACCACGTTTCAGTTTACCAGGCAAGAAGGTTATATCGATACTCTAGCAATAATGGATAGCCTTAACAATTAACTCTCTAAGCTCTGAAATCTGTCCTTGGTCATTCAATGTGGAATTGTACCACCTGTCTAAACTCTTCACAGGTTATTTTTTCAATAGAAGGAATCACCTCACAAACAATATAAAACTTCTCTTCCACCAGATTTCCCATACTGATAGAAACACTTCTACATTTGCCTGGTTTCACTTTCATCCTTGCCCATTTCAAAATGTCATTCAACTTGGCTAACAGCCGATGGTTAATGGAGCGGTTGTTGTCAGTGTTGTCATCCATACAAGCTCAGATGGGAGTCATCCTGCAGCCTTTCACCACCAACAAGATACCTTGTTGCCTTTAGATGCCTTTATAATTACCTCCATTTTGAAATGGTACATTCTGCCGTGATACCAGTCTCCAAATTCTGCCAGGATGTGGTGTAGTTACTTGTGTTAAAGCATAACTGAATGTCCTCAAAATATGCCCTGTCTAATGCTGAAATAGACTATGTAGCACCGATCCAAAGGCATTCACGAGATCAACAAAAATACCACACGGAGGTCTCTGCCCTCTGTCTTTGCTGCTTGAATTTGATGCCAAAATTCCTTTTAGACACAACACCTGGTTAGAGCCGAGAGAATGCAACACATCTCTCTACCTGGGTTGGTCATTGTTAATTGGTGAACCTATATCTCCAATTGGAGGAATATCTACCAGTAACACGAGATCCACATGCCTCTGATTGTCTGTATGTAGCTGTTGAAGATACTCCTCCAAGTTCTTTCTTTTAATTCTCAAACTTCCCGTTTTCTCTCGAGTGAATTAAGACTTCACAAGCTTCAATGGATACTTGTAGAATGCAAGCATAGCTGGTTCTTTCTTTTTTTCTGTCGAAGTAGCTCCACTCTCTTAAAGCCCCATTCCAGAACAATGTAGAGGTGTGGAACTCACTTTTACACCACTGTTGTAAATACAAACCGCACTGAAGGATATGGAACCGGCAAAGACAACGGCAGATCCCGTTGTGAAATTATTGTGCAGCATGTAGACTGACAAGATGGAGTAATATCACAAGCTTTTACACAAATATGACTCTGCATTTATTGTGACATCGGAGATAAACACTACCATAACAAAAAAATACAAAAGTTTAGTTTTTATGTTATATACATTATGTTTATACACACAAAATGGTAGATTCATCAGCAATTGCACTTCCTGTCCTCTTGTTCCTATCAGTCATCTTAGCCACAGCAGCTACAGATAATGGGATCAACTTGTCAAATACAGCCAACTGATTTTCAGTTATGTTCATATGATTTTTAATGATATAGAAGGAAAAGAATATGGCAGACATGCCGTGGGATTGTCTGTGTTGTGCAGGCTCAGAAGGTGATGGAGTCTGTCTTGTGGAGGACCCTCATGAGGTTCCGAGTCGTGTAATATGGCCGCAGTACAGTGCCGTCATTACGCTCCAGGTCATCCACTGTGTGGGAAAAAAACATTCATATAACATAGTATGTACACAACCTGTGCAACATAAACTAATAACACATGAGCATTGAAACAACATGTACAGTTGTATAAAAACAATAATAAAAGCTCTATACATAAATGTCCGTATAGTAATCGTAGAGGGAAAACATTTCTGCAGTAGTAGGTATTGCAGTAATAAGACCATGTGTCTCACTTCTGTGATATGCCCTTTTAATGCCAGTTCCTATTAAAGGCTTAATTCAGGGATATATGACCATGTTATCAGTAGGAGATAATGAAACTGTTAGGTCACAAGTGGAGTAAGCAAGCTTTTAGTTTTACCCATATTGTGGAAACAAGTTCTTCAGGAAAACTTGTTTTTATACTATCCAAGCAAAAAGTGGAAGTCATGGAAATCTAAGAAGATTTGGACTCTTTGTTTGTCCTGTTGTGATGTTGATGGCAATTTTCACCCAATTAAACTGAATGTTGGGTGGGCAGAGTGGCTAGTGCTAAATGTGGTTGTTATGGTGACAAAAGGGTGAGGAACGTAATAGACATGAATCGATACTGAAACAGGTACTCACTATAGCAGATGAACAGTGTGTCCACACTCGTTGTGTAGACACTGAAGAAGGCCTGGGCAATGAGGTAAGCTCCCACAAAGACAACCTAAAAACATACAACCCATATTAAAACCACTTACTTGAAATATGAACCTCAACTGCAGACTTTGGATTTGGCATGTATAATTATACAGACATACATAATATATATATATATATATATATTGAAGCATCAATATCACTTTAATTTTTTTTGTAATATTTTTTATCTCTTATTTTCTTGTTTTATCTTGTTTTTATTTGTTTTACTTTTATTCCTTTTTATTTATTTTAGTTGTTTTATTTTCCAACAATAGTGACCGACGATATGACAGTTAGGCGCATTTAGATATACACATATTTATACACATACATAGTTCTTGGTCTAATTTACTTTCTACTCAGTTCTTTCTTTTAGTTTCACATTTAGTCAAGTTCTATATATATGTTGGATCTAGGTCACAGCCTAGAAGAGGCATGCAACATTGCAGTTGTCACTCCAAATGAGAAAGATGCTGTCCCCACGGATTATGATAGTGATTGGTCAGATATGGACTATGGGGATACAGGGCCATTTTCCAGCCAGGCTGTTGAATGTATAAGATGAACTTATGCAAACAGATCATGACAGGAAAATGATGAGGACATCAGTGATGAGGACCTCCCCCTCAATATGTGACAGAGTTTGAAATGTGTTCATAACTGGTACGTATATATAAGAGTTTTAAATGTGTTCATAACTGGTACAGTATATATAAGAGTTTTAAATGTGTTCATAACTGGTACAGTATATATAAGAGTTTTAAATGTGTTCATAACTGGTACAGTATATATAAGAGTTTTAAATGTGTTCATAACTGTACTGGTACAGTATATATAAGAGTTTTAAATGTGTTCATAACTGGTACAGTATATATAAGAGTTTTAAGTGTGTTCATAACTGGTACAGTATATATAAGAGTTTTAAATGTGTTCATAACTGTACTGGTACAGTATATATAAGAGTTTTAAATGTGTTCATAACTGGTACAGTATATATAAGAGTTTTAAGTGTGTTCAAAACTGGACTGGTACAGTATATATAAGAGTTTTAAATGTGTTCATAACTGGTACAGTATATATAAGAGTTTTAAGTGTGTTCATAACTGGTACAGTATATATAAGAGTTTTAAATGTGTTCATAACTGGTACAGTATATATAAGAGTTTTAAAAGTGTTCATAACTGGTACAGTATATATAAGAGTTTTAAATGTGTTCATAACTGGACTGGTATATATAAGAATTATGACTGCATCTAGGAGAACTCACATTATATCACATGAGCTCTAAAACAAATAGCATGGGAAGAACATTCGTACATTGTTTGTAAATTATTCTATTCACAACCTGTAAAGATTCCTGGTTGGTTTAGCTGTGAGGAACCACGTTTTCATTTACAACTAGATATGCATTGTATTTTGAGTTATTTATAACTTCATCTGATGTCCTATTCACATATTACAGTATTTTTTCATTGAATTAGCACAAGAACAAACAAACAAAACAAACAAACAAAAGAATGATTTTGAAACGAGCCGTAAGAGTAGCAACACTCACAATGATTGGCACACAGGCGTAGTTGAGTTTGCTCGCCTGGAAAATGGTATCACCTGGGATTGCGATGATGCCAAATGTCACCAAAAATGCCAGCACACCTAAAAAGAGGTAGATATTTCCAGTATTTTGAACAGGAACCATCATCTACCAGTCCAAGTTTACTCACCAACCTTGCTTTATGTAACTGAAACTTGCTGTGATTGCTTTAGAAAAGCTGAAAGAACAGCAGAGTTTCTCTTTACAAGGGAATAATGTTTTCTTACCTACTGTACCCACGACCAACAGTTTGCCAAAGAAAAGCAGCACATCTGCTACACTATCCAACGCCTCCACACTGTGAATAGAATAGGAGGTTATCTAAGTGTCTAAGTATAATATCTAATATAATAATAATAATAATAATAATAATATAATATCTAAGTGTGCTGTCAACCTCTGAGCATTTGCTTGAAACTTGGATGCCAAGTAATACTATTTCAGCGAGATGTATCTACACATTCCTCATTGAAGATATTGGGTTCATATCATCTCCATCACACTTCAAGGCATGGTCCCAGAGAGTCAGGGGGACCCCTAAACAAGCAGCATAAACATTAGGTGCTCAAAAACCATAAACAAGAAACCCTACCGTAGGATATTTCTCTTCACGAGCCTGTGTGCTTGCCTGGCTGAAACCCAGAAGCTGTACCCATACACAGAAACCTGTGAAGCAAGCGAAGTTCAATTACTTTTCCAAATAAATCTCTCTTCGCTCTCTGTGTAACTGTCACAGGGCATTTCTCTAAAAGGCTATAGAGCATTGACATTTACAGACTAGGGCTTGACACATAATATCACTGACATGACGCTACAACAGAAATGTGGCCTGACAAAGACAAATCCTCATCCTTTATCTGGATGGTCCCCTACAGACTATCTACAGATGCTCAGATTATAAACAAACTGTTGAAACTCTGTTAATGACGATGTATCGTTATGGTTAGGGTTGGGGTTGGGGTTGGGTTTGGTGATGTTCAATGAACAATTAGAAAGACTGAACTTGAATTTCAATTTCATCTGTAAAGTTTCTGTAGGCGGAAGTGTTACCAGAAAAACTGACCATAACATTGGCGTTTGAGCTCATGATCTGTAAAAAGGAATTCAGGAAGCAGTATGTGCAATTTTTGATGCATTTGGAGATCGGGTTAGAAGATCCTGTTGGAAGACATATCAACAATAAACACCACAACCTAATGATCATGTTAATATCTTAACAGTTTGCAAATACTGTATTACTGTTCATTTTACAGTGGGGTGAGAAAAGTAGTTACCTATGCTTTTACGAAACAAGAATTCCAGAAAGATCCGAGGCGGCTGGAACAATGGGAGAATACCAGCAGCAAACGCCAGGGTTCCTACATGGAACCTTCACATTGGAGAAAAAAGATGAATTATCAGCCATTTATATCAGGGCTCAACAATGATCTATAACATTGCTCTTCCTGATAAGCCATCCTTCTGAGCTTCAGTAATTATCACTGTAACACTTCTTTATTTGAGTGACTCTGAGTGAGTGAATAACTGAACAACAGTATTGGATTTATTACATCAGGGCTGAAAATCAATATGTTCTCATGTAGAAATTATGTAATTTTATTTATGTTACATTCTTCACTAATGTTGTTCTAAATGACTTATGTATCTTTGTCAATGTCCAGTTTTATTCTCTTTTTAACATCCCATTTGTTAGTTTTGAGGGTCTTACTGTAAGTTGCGGATAAAAGCCTGGGACAGCGGGCTGGGCGGGATATCTGCAGGCTTGTTAAAAGCCCAGTAGTAGGAGGAGAATGTGCCCGCCAGTGTACACTGCCCCAGTGTGAGGAAGAAGTTCACAGTCCACAGGAACAGCAGCAAATTGATTAGTTGCAGGTAGACCATGGTCGTCTTGAACAAGCCATCATACTTGTAGAACATACAGTTTGCCATTGAACAGAACTTTGAAGAGTCAAACGTCTGGACAGAGAGGATTGGAGGAAAAGCAAAACAAGAAGAACTCCATTAGGTTGCATTAAGTGTTCATGGACCACACATCTCTACAATAGGTGCATTAAGTCCTGGAGGCATTAAGTGTTCATGGACCACACATCTCTACAATAGGTGCAAATAAGTCCTGGAGGCGTTGAGTGTTCATGGACCACACATCTCTACAATAGGTGCATTAAGTCCTGGAGGCATTAAGTGTTCATGGACCACACATCTCTACAATAGGTGCAAATAAGTCCTGGAGGCGTTGAGTGTTCATGGACCACACATCTCTACAATAGGTGCATTAAGTCCTGGAGGCGTTGAGTGTTCATGGACCACACATCTCTACAATAGGTGCATTAAGTCCTGGAGGCGTTGAGTGTTCATGGACCACACATCTCTACAATAGGTGCATTAAGTCCTGGAGGCGTTGAGTGTTCATGGACCACACATCTCTACAATAGGGGGCCTGACTTCATGATATGTATAAGCATGCTAAACTATTAATGTGTACAATATGAAACCCCCATAAACCCCCTGGCCTTGCCATGTGCATAACTGTAGTCATCAGTTTACATACACATGCTAGAAGTATAGTTTCAGAAAGGAAGTGGGACTCACATTTGGAGAACAACTCTGGAGGCCTGTAATAGAGCTGCAGTTTCCAGCGGTGTTGAGTGCCACCACCCTGTAAAGAGGGACCCCGGAAGTGGCTAGAAATCTGAGCAAGGTCAAGGTCAAGGGTCGTAAACGCAGAACACAATAGTGGACTGTCATGCTGCGCACTGACCAAAAAAATATATATACTGTATATATATATATATATATATATATATAGTAATTCCACAGTGAAAGGATACAAGGAGGTCATTCCCCAGTAGGACAGACAGACCAGCAGCAGCATGAAGGTGATGAGTGGATAGAATGCCGTTGAGGTCACATAGCTAACTACCCTGTATTTCAAAAAGCGAGAGGATAGTTAAATACATTACACATTGAAACATTTGAATCATTTACAGTAGTATCTCTATCAGTCTTAGTTAACGCAATCAAAGTCAAATTGTGACCCTTCTAACAGCATAACCCACTCATTTGAATTAGGATTAGATTAGTAGACATATCACTGATATCCCATGAGGAAAGAGCCACCGTACTTGTTGGACTCCTCTAGAAGATCCACAGCAAAGTAGATACTCTTCCCAAGGCTTATGAGCACAAGAATAATTATGACCTCCATCACTATTAAGATGATCACTGTCATGGAAAAAAAGTTTGTTTAGTTCATTTTATTCTCTGTATTGGGATATCTGATATTTGTTCTGTAAGCAAACAAAACAGTATATGAAAGTTGTAAATATTCCAATTTTATACATTATATGACTCACTTAAAGCCAGCCAGGTCTCTTTGAGTTGAAGATAAACACCAAAAGATGAGTTGAAGTTCAGATTACCGAGGGACGTTTCAGAGGTGAGGTATTGCTTGTACACGGAATGGCACTGGTATATTCCTGAAAATAGTGTTATGATACACATATAGTCTATATTATGATACATTATGTTAAAGTGAAGAATGACTTTATTGAAGAATGACAAAAATGCTTTTACAGATAATACTGTACTGTATTTTCATTCAAATACTGGCACTGCACATATTGCTAAGGGTTCTGCTACCGATTCCTCGGTTTTATATTCATGTAATCAGGTCCTTACTCTATAATCAAAAATATTGTCAGGAGCAGCACAGTTCATACCGTACGCTCCGACACCCATCACTCCGAGGATGACAGTGAAGATCAGTACAGATGCCAAGTATCTCAGCAACAGAAGGAAGACAGCACTGACCACCATGGCTACAGCAAGACATCTGAAAAACAGAGAGCTTATCTTTACATTTACATTTAGTCATTTAGCAGACGCTTTTATCCAAAGCGACTTACATATGTGCGACTTACAATGTATACACATTTTACATTTACACAGATGGCACACTGCACATCAGGAGCAATTAGGGGTTCAGAGTCTTGCTCAAGGACACTTCGACAGGGAATCAAACTAGCAACCTTCTGCTTACTAAACGACTTCTCTACCTCCTGTACCACTGTTGCTTATCTGAGGTGACAAGCCCCGTGGACATCTGAACTGAAGAGCTTAACATTAACAGGGGCTGGGAACTTACAGTAAGATCCAGTGCAAGGACATGGCAAAGTCCTCATAGATCCGAACCCAAACACCTCTGTTATTGATGACTGTCATTATGTCACTGGGAGAACAGAAGGAAACACAGAAGAGAGGGATTTTTCTATTATGGCAGAGATATTAGGCAGAGCTGTACATTTTCATCTGTGCTTTAAAGTCTCGTTTTGTTTAGGACATTGTGCTGACTTGCACTGACTGATTGTAGTGTTTGTGGTGGTGGAGTGAATGGCTATTTGTACCTGGTGGCGTTCATTATGCCAAGAGCGGTCTCATTGAATGACTGTTGATTCGTTACGGTGAAGTTAGGGGTCTTATCCAGTAAAACTGAGTTTGTGAAACACCTTCCAGATACTGGGGAGAGAAACAAACAGAGAAACAGAGAGATGTGTGTGTGTGTGAGGGAGGGAATATTCCCATATTCCCATATACTCCATGCAATCTTACACACAACTTACCTGCTTTTGTTGGAGTATAAAAAGACGGACACAGGTCTCCATCGAGGATCTTCTGGACAGTCTTCATTGTGGAAACATAATTAAAAGAGAAATGAAGAGAGCACAAATGAAGAATGGTTTAAAGCAGCATGCCTGCACCAGTGGTGCCCAAACCTTTAATGACAGGCCCCCCTTTGACATGAAAAAATATGCACCCTCCCCACCACCACAAATATCGACATTCACATAATACCTGCAATTTAAAGGGATACTTAGGGATTTTAAAGGGATATTTAGGGATTTTAAAGGGATACTTAGGGATTTTTCAACCCAGGGCCTATTTTTAGATCCTTTTGTGTCCAAATTTGTACTAGGGACAAATACGATCTATGTCTGTCCAATACTGAACTACAACGCAAAAACTGGCATCCGTAAAATGGCTATACAATGTAATTCTATGAGGCAAGGCAGCATATCACAGTAAACCACATGTTATGACAAGGGTCTGACAACGTGGAAAGGATCCCTACAGAGATACACCTGCATCTGTTTACGTCAGTAACTGTAAAGAATCGGGAGAGAATGACTGTTTGTACAGTCAGTGTTTTACATGTCCGGATTAGTTGATTATGGAAGGGAAGCGCTCTCCAGCACCACATGTGCCCCCCCCCCCCCCCTGCTGTAGCCCGTAGGGGCCGCCCCGCCACCCACTTTAGGAGCCACTGCACTAGCCTTTGTATTACCAGATTGGTTGTTTCCAAATCCAGGCGGGGATCACAGTATTCCTGCTGGAAATGGTCTTTGGGCTGAGCGGCAGGGGCATAGGCAGCAGCTGGCAGCATCCAGTACTGAGAGGGACACTTTTCGACACACACCTACAGATGAGAGAGACACCAAAGAGGGGGCAACATGGAGAGAGAAAAACAGAATGTGATGTCACCTGATGACATGGAAACCAAAACAGCCTACTGATAATCATTTCCAAGACCATATGGATGAAACTATGGCATGTGGAGCAAGGCAGCAATGTGTGAATATTTAAAGGGAAAATTTGGGATTTTTCAACCTGGGCCTTATCTTTAGCTCTTTTGGTGTCCAAACTTTTATTAAGGACAATTAACAATTGAAATCGGTCCAGTATTGAGTTAGAATGTTAAAACCGGCAACCGCAAAACGGCCATACAATGGGTTAATCCTATGAGGCAAGCCAGCATGTCAAAGTAAACCTCTTGTTTTGGCCATTGATGTCAATGTTTGGCCATTGATGTAAATGTTATTATAAGGGTCTGACACCATGAAAGTATACCTACAGAGATACACCTCTGTCTATTTATCTCAATAACTGTAAATAAACTGTAGAAAAGTATCCAAAAAGATCTAAAAATAAGGCCCAGCTTTTAACAATTAGAATAGAATAGAATAGACATTATTTGTCATTGTGCATTAGATACACAATGAAATTTGTTTGTGCAACCACTAATTAAGAGATGTGTGAAAATGTCCACACTAATTGGCTATATGATTAGAAAAGTAGAGCTTGATGTTAGTGGATCATGTGAGACACTGCTGGATTGGTACCTGAGTGGTGGGACATTGGACACCTCCCAGTGCAGCAGCCAGAGCGTTAGTCGATTTGTCACATTTCAGAAGGTCAACGTAGAACACACTGGGCTTCAGTCTAGTTCATAAGAAGAGAGATCAACATCCTGTCACTTCCAATGAAGTATTTGAAGGTACTGTGATATATCTGGGGTGTGTCAAATGAATAAATATACAAATCAAGAATACAGACAAAAGAGGAAATGGCTAAATTCTACAGTTCTTCACCTATTATCACCAGCCCCACAGTACATCCCTGTGGAGTTGCGTGCATGCAGGATGCTTTGAGGATCTCCAAGGAGCCATGCTAGAAGGGAAAGATGGGCCAGTCATAATTGTTGCATTAATGGGCAATTCAAATGTAGGCCTTTTTTAGTTGGAAAGGCCATCCTTATGGTTATAAGCTTACCTGTCACACCAAGGGCAATGTAACAAGCGAGGGCTGCCAGGAACAACAGGAAACAAATAGGATCTGTGCAATTTCTTTTAAAAGAGACAAAGTGATTAACAGGCTGGAGTTGCTGCAAAATGAATTACACACAGTAAGGACGGCCCAGAAGCACTCACCTTTTACGGACTGGTCCATCAAAATCAGGATCATAGGGAGCCACATGCCCTAAAACAATGGCAGAGATTTGTATTGATAAAGAGGATTATTAGTACTGGCTCCCTAATCAAATTAGTCATGAATTAGCCTAGCCAACATAGATTTGTGTTTCATAGTTTTATAATTGTTAGTTCCTTTTGCAGCTTAGACAAGCCTCTTTCACAAAAACATGAACATATAGGTCTAATAAGTGTATTAGAAGGATTATTGCTAGTTACCGTCAGATGGCCCAATTATGAGATTAAAAATATCAAATGACCAACCATATTTTCTTTAACGGTTTTCCTTTGTCATAACTTATTATCTTTATCTAGTACTATCAAGAAAGTCCATTAGGCTAAGAATAGTCAAATCGAATTAATGCCATTGTAGAACTAATGCCACACATTTCTTCTACATACCCTCTTCCATTTTTGTGTCCGTCATTCGTAACAGCATCTAATTAATGTGCCCGTTTCTTTAACAGGACTACTGGAGAAACAAAAATGCTCTGTCAGCCTGGTGGTAGTACCTTGCTGCATAAGATACAATCACTATATGACCACGACTGATGCACCTGGGTAGTTCATTGTGAGGTCATAGGTTTACCAACATAGTTATGTGACGCATAGACATATATATGTCTATGATGTGACGTGTATTAACTGATGGATATGAGTCGCGCATGCGTAATTTTACCACAGCCGGTTCGGCTTCAAAAAATATGGCGAACAGCAACAGTTGAAACTCGAGCTCCATCAGCGAATATAAATGTATCTGTAACATAATTGTCGTGTAGTGTATGTTTCATTGGAATGTTGTAGATATATCTTTGATACGTTTGTTATAATAGTGTTTTTTTTGTGCCGTCTAACGGCAAGCTAACGAGCTAAGTTTAGCCATCACTAGCTTAATGTGTCACCAATTTCACAAGGTGAACAGAGGCTAACCCTATCTAGCTTTACCAATCAGGGATTGCAAGTGTTCTCACAACAACCACGAAGTCATCTTAACTTACCACATCGATTACCTAAGGATTTGATAGCATTTTTTTGGCACTAGAGTTTTAAGACATTAAGTTTCAGAAACCTCGGGGTGTGAGTTAGAGTTGTCTGTAGCCATGGATACCACTCGAGAGTCCCTGGCGTTGCCTGAGGCTAGTGACACTATTGTAGTCCATTCTTTTTCTGCTTCAGCATATTGGTAGCAACATCTTTACGAGGCAAGACAACAGTTCGTTACTACACCAGTTACGTTATAACTATATGTTAACTAACCAAACCGTTTTTCTGGGTTTTCTGCAGGCGTTGTTTCTTCACACCTTATTTTAACAAATTTTGCGAAAACCCATTTATTTTTCCATAGGGATTTTTTCTTTGGAACCAGGAAGTGTTAAAATGCTATTTCTAAAAACGACATACTTCTGGTCGACTCCCATACTCTACTGCTTTACTTGTTTACTGAAATAAATGCTTTCTTTCACCAGCCAAAGTGGCAATTCTTAAATCTACCAGCCACTCATTTTCCACCAGACACTATTATGTAATCGCACCTTTGTGTGTAACTTAATGGAACATTCAGACAGCATGCGTTGCATGAGGATGACAGTGGGTGTGTCTGCCGCATGGGGTTGTTTTGATAATGGAGATGTTTATAGTGAGATTGACAGATCAACCAATCACGCCGCCAAATTGTAACTATGATTACCTGAGATTAATTGCAAATGAATGAATTGCAATGCAAGTAAGTCAACTTACCTTGACTGGAGGTCGTATATAGACCATGCGCTATAGACCATCATATTTGACAGAAACTTGAACATCATCAAAGGCTGTGCCCTATCCTGGTTTAGATCCCACCTTTCTGATCATCAATAATTAGTTAATGTCCAAAATAAGTCATCCTATCACACCAGAGTAAGTTATGGTGTTCCCCAAGGCTCGGCCCCTGGACCCCTGCTCTTCTCCTTGTACATGCTACCCTTAGGTGCTGTCATTAGGAAACATGGCATCAAAAATCTTGGTGTAATTATCAACCAAGACCTCCTACTTGACTCACTCATAAAACAGATCTCAAAGAAATGTTTTCATCAAACTTTTATTACGTCACGCCTAGATTACTGCAATGCTCTCCTGTGCGGATGTAGCAACAACTCAATACATTTCTAAAAAAGAGCCTCGTGCTTATACAATCAGCTGCTGTTCGCACACTACAACAAAAAAATATATAAACATATCTCACCTATACTCGCCTCTGCCCTGGCTCCCTGTCAAAAGTAGAACTGATTTCAGAAATATGATGAGGAAGTTCTCCTTCTAACATACAAAGCCCTAAATGGCCTAGCTCCAATTTACCTCAAGGAATTAGTTGTCCCCTATTCCCCACCAAGATCTCTTTGTTCCCAGAGTGCGGGCCTCCTTGTATTACCAAGAATATCAAAAAGCACAATAAGAGGCAGAGACTTAACCTATCGAGCCCCCCTCCTGTGGAATAATATTCCTGCTTCAATCCGAGATGGAGACATCCTTTCCAAATCGAGACAAAAGACATACATTGAGTGCATCCCATAGTCATGAATAATGCATCAAAAACCCTTCACCTGTCGTAACATTCTTCACTTCTTCTTGCTGGCCATGTTTTTATGTTTAGCAGGAGTGGGATACAGACAGCGCAGGTTGTACCGTAACGGAGTGCCTTGACGAATCCCGGGTACAGCATACGGCACGTATTGCGGCTGTCGCCAGCCAGTTGTGCACTACTATTGTTCCTAACTAAAATTCCCCATGCACCAGGCCAGACAACATTACTAAACACATCTCATCACAACTAAACACATAGTTTAGCACACACAGACAGCGCATGTTGTACCCCTCAATGAGTGCCTTTACGGAGCCTGGGTACAGCATGTGACGCGTGTTGCAGCAATCGCCAGCCAGTTGGGCACTGTTGTGTATCCTGCCACCCTTGCAATCCTGGTTCTCATGCACCATGTCAGAAACCATCGCTAAACATACCTCATCAAAACTAAACATAAATCAAATTGCCATGCACCTTGCCAGGCAGTCTCTCTCCCTCTCCTTCTATATCATATTGCTAATTATAATACTGATAAAGTGTCCATATTACCTACTGTTAATTGCTTACCTACATTTATCTCCTTATCTATTTAGCAAATTGATGTCTACTAACCAAATGTTCTCTAATGCTGATTGAAACAATGTTCATCACCATATCCATTAAGTACACATCTACACGTATTGGCAGCTGAACTCCATCCCCTCACTTTGTTTATATCTTCCCCTTCTAGCCTAGACTTCCCTCGCTGTGGGATGCTGCTGTAGTCTCTCCATCTGATCTATTTGTAGAAACCCTCGGCCTACACATACCCACCCCCACCACACTGTCATACACTTATTCTACCCCATTCTCTGTTCTAGCATTTTCCGGCAATGTAAATATTTGCCACCATCGACATAGTTTTCGGTTCCATTCCTCTACTTACCCTTGTAATAGTAACCTTACGAGCACACTGTATACCCACTAAGCTGTTCAACAATACTTGAATACTCTCTGCCCATCTTTTCCACAACCAATATTGTATGTATCATGTAAATACCATATTATGATTGTATGTATTATGTAAATTTACCACATGTATGCTGTGTACATTTAGCACATGTATGCTAGCATGCTCAGAAACCCTACTGACATGCCTCGATGTTTTTGTATATTTCCCCTAATCCCTTTTCTTTGAACCCTAACCTAAAGGACTCCAAGACTCCCAAGTGTTAAGGTTGCCTTACAGAGTGGATGAAATAGAATTGTCAAATTATCAATCAGCCTACTCTTTTTGTTAAAACGGCATCATTAAGCAAAAATGAAAAGAGATGGTTGATGAATCAAATAGGTATGTAATATAGCATATGCTTGCATTCCTCTGTTTCCATGTGTTTTTTCTATGAAGCATCTTAACTCCCTGTTCATATAGTTCCTTCTTTAAGATTCCAGGCTTTCCCTGGTAACCCCTGTGTTTCACATCCCAACCTGTGCATAAAGGGCTCATAATGTCTGAGGGGAGCCTCGTGCACTTGACAGCCCCACAGTGGAGCAGCCCTAAGCCCTCATGGATTTAGCAGGAACGCCCCTCAAAGTCTGGGAGTCCATGAGTGTGGACATTGGGATTGGGAGTCGTTCAATCTGGATACCGTAGCAAAATGGTGCACACTGTTTTCAGATTGAATGTGTCCCGAGGTGTTTGTAGTCCTGGCTCTGTAAATGGACCAAGCCACACACTATTCCTGTGGCTGCCTAGCAACACGGTGCTACATAAGCACAGAAGGGAGGGGTGTCATCTGATTGGCTGTTGAGCTCAAATATCAACAACTTTTCCCCAGAATTGCTGCTTGTACCTTCAACAGAATGGTTTGAGCAAGTAGGAGAGAGAAGGAGCACAATAAAGGTTTATCAAAGTGTGTATGAGAGGGAGGGTGGAATGAGATGAAGAGGGGGAGGGAGGTAGATAGGCAAGGGAAAGACAATGCTCCTCAGGTGGATTACATTGCGAAGGAATAGTGTGCGTGTATACTCAAAAAAGCTAAAAAGAAAACACACATGGACATAAGGTAATGTAAATATTTAGTTAAGAGAAAAAAAATACATAATTGTGAGTTATACAAATGGAAGATACTTAACAAACTAGCTGTTGGGGGATTAAAAACATTTTTGTTGCCCAGGCTTTATAGCTATTTCCTGAACATGGAATCATTAATGGGTAATTTTGATATATAAATGGAAACTTTGTATTCTAACGCCACACTACATCATTCTTCAAAATATATGAAACTAATCCAGGTCTGGAGCTCTCTTAAGAAACTTTATTTGCATTATGCAAAATTATGTAGGGATAATCTAAACATTTCATTAGTGCAGAGCCACTTGTTCCCAATGTTCTTTAGCAGGAACACTTGCTGGAATCCCATGACTTGGTCCTGATCGGCCTGAAAAGGGAACACACATATTAAAATATACTTGCTCATGAGCTAGCTCAGACCACACACATATGGCCTCCTCAGAACCAAGACGTACAATGTAAACAGCTCTACGTTTCTGGGATACAAACAGACAAAGAGAAAACTAACGGTTACATTTGAAATTTCCTATGAGGGGGAATCGTTTTTCTTGCTCCCCCTGAAATCACCTTAAAATGATGTGGAGACAATCAAACGTCTCAAACGTACATAAGCAACCTCACCTTGAGCTGTCCCATCACCATACTCATGACACAGTTGTCGGGTGTAGGGTGGTGGTCCTGTGCTGTGATAATGTGTTGGATAGATCGGAATGGCAGACTCTACACAGAAGCAGGAAATGAGCCTTCCATCAGAATCACAAATCGCCTTGTATGTACAAACCACTAGGACACTCTCAAATACAGGTGTAGCTGTATACATTCAGCTGTTACTCTTGACACTTTGGGCAGTGGCCCTAGAGACAAATGTATATCCACACAACCTGACGGTAGTTTTACTTTAATCACGAAAGTAACCACGTGCGCAACAGGGGTGAATAAGGACAAATGTTACATGGAAAGTTATGAAAAATCCAGTTGGAAATGTTGATGCAATCAAGTTGACTTACATTTAACTTGGCCATGACGTCGTTTTTCCCCCGCACAGTGGTTCCTTCGAATGTCATAAAGCAGTCATCATACTGAGAAAAAAAAAAAAATCGTTTTTGGCGTTGCCCAAGTTCTGCTCATACAAGTAGTTCACTAAGAAAAAGTGCTTGTTTACTCACGTAGAGGTCCGCAAGCTTGACGCGGTCCGTGTCGAACTGTTGGTAGTATAGCTGTACAAACCCAGCGCCTATCTGTTCCCACAAAGGTTTGTCTCCCATGACTCGATGTCCACTAGCTAAAGCATCAACACAACACGTGTCACTGCTTCTGAACATGTGTCTGCTCAGCTATAAACCCACACTTGTGACTTTTTCATTCAGCGATAACGTCATTAGCTAAACTAGCAAGATATTTGATCAGACTATGATGTATGCTAGCCAGCTAGCAGGAAATGAAAACGACATTCTAACTTAAACACTGCTGTGTTCGGATTCTTAGATAGCTGTCTAATCCTTGATCTCTAGTTGGACAGGTGTCTGACGAGAGAGGTCCCTTCGGGGGAAGGTATCTCAAAAACCGTTGATTTCGAACAGTCTATTAAGACTGTATTAACAGTCTTAATAACTGTATTAACTTATTAACTATATTAAGTACGGCAACATGACGCGGTGTCATCATCCTGTGTGTGCTTATTTGCTAGCTAGCAGCTACTGTTAGCGACCTGGCTAACGGATAAATCGCTAACGAAACAGACTATTTTTGTTAATCAATCATGACATAAGTACATAGTACACTGTTTATTTCTCGGTAACTTTTTTAAAAAATTACCAAAAAAAGCAAAGAAACGTACATCGGTGAATACTTTTGTGGAACTTCGACGATTTCATCCGCCATCTTTTTTAAAATTTGTCTCCGGTTAGGGAATGGCGCAGAGAGTTATGGGTAATACCTGCCGCCATAAGACAGCAAGGCAGCTCAGATGCTCTCTTAAAAAATTACGTATTTCAAGGTATCTTACTAGAGAGGAAGAGAGGGTTTAAGACAATTCGAACAGTCCTTGCTCTCTTAATAGGAAGGAAGGAAGGGAGCATTTTAAGCCAATTCGAACAGGGCGTGTGTGAGCACAGAAACAGGGAATCACGTGGGACAAAATCATTTCACTCACAGCGCATGGACAAGTTAATGCTAACTAAACAAGGAGGATTAAATAAACGGCGTGTACCCCAGATAAAAAAAAAGCAACTCACCGCCAAGCACAAAATCCAGAAAGACGGCCCGGGCCGGTTTGCTCCCCAAATTTCCCGCGACCGGTAAGTGTCACACTAGCGGCAATAAGGTAAAATATAATTTACCGTGTCAGTGTCACAATAGCGGCAATAAGGAAGAGAACCGGATATTCAATGTTGGCTAAAAGTTCGCCTGACAATAAAAAAAAAAGTCCCCAAGAACACAACAGTTTAAAGGGAGAATCCCGGAATATTACAACAAATTACTTATGAAACAGTCGAACAGATTCGTCTCAGATTTCATAATTATAAAATTTTTGGATATGCAATTAATAACAAAATAGGGTAACATGTAAGATAATTAAAAACATAAGCTAAATATGAAAATATAACACATCTTTTTAAGCTAAAAATGAAAATAAAGATTTATTTCCATTTATATATGTAATATATAACATATTCATGTCTATAATTACTTCCTATCAAAAGCCTGTAATTTACACATATCAAGTAACATGATGAAGCATCAAAAGATACTCGCTCATAAAATTCAATTTAGTGAAGAAAATCAGTCGCGTGGACCCTCAATATGGGGGTAAAATGAAACCCTAATAACATCAGTTTTTTAGGAACAGTATAAATGATAAGGCCTGAATGACCTGTGGCACAAGGGCAGTCATGTATTTAATGAGTCATACACTACGTGCCTGACACACACTTCATTAGTCTAGCTATTTAGGATCTGGAGGCCTGGACAACACCTTGAACTATTTGTTATGATCTTCAAACCATTCCTGAACAATGTGTGTAATTTGACAGGGCACATTCTCTGACTGAACAAGGCCAAGGTCATTGGAGAATATTATAGTCATGGGGTGGGGGCGTACATGCTACAACGACCTCAATCAAATGATGCACACACTTTCACAATGCATTATACTGACCCAGTGCTGCAATTAAAGGCAAAATAATAATGTTGTTTACTTAAAAACTTTTTTCTTTAATAAATTCAGTTATGTTATTACAGTTGGCAAATAGAGGTATAAACATAATGTGTTAGGTCATGTTGTCCATTCTGGAAAATGAACAGAAATATAATCAGTAGCATTTGGTCATTTGTGACTGCATAGCAAATTGAACAAAAACAATGTATATGTTATAACACATCATTTTAACGCAAATCCCCTTAATGCAAGAAAAGGTAAGTACTATATATGCAATAGAATTATTGTATAAATCTATTTACAGTAGTTGATATGCAGTACCTATTACGCCAGACATTTCAACTTCAACCTCCCAGCAGACACATGGGACAGTTTAACAGAAAGAGGCACTTGGACATCCATCTTTAAAAAAAATAATAATAATAATTTGGCTACAAAGTTGTACTGGTTCAAACGCCAACTGAAACAAAAGATAAAAATCCAGATTACACCTAGCGCCTGGGTCCATATTGCTCTTGAAGCTGGAGCACCGTGGGGTCTTTCCACAGCAGTTGCTATTCCTCTCTATAGCCCTACAGCCATTACAAATGTTCAGGGTATGAGATGGTTGGCATTGGTCTACACTCCGCCGGAGTGATCTGTGTGAGGAGGGAAATAGTCATGGGTACGGAACACAGCAGGGAGCTCTTGACTGTGATGCTGGGGTCTTCTGGGGCTGGAGGGTTTCTGTAGGGGTGATGACAGAGCGAACATGTGACAGTCTGACACTTAGAGGGCACAACATTACAGACTTAAACTAACTACCATTTATTACTTGCAGGCTGACTACACACTACAAGAGTCTACATTATTGTACATATCCTCAGAACAAAATGATGAGTTCTTGAACACTAGTCACCAGTCACAGAAAATGTATAACATTAAACTCAGCTACTCATTAAGGTGATTCATTAATGTGCCTACTGATCATACTTATGCCAATATTTCAGTGTTGTGCCTTACATTTAGGAATCCTGGAACGCTCATGGTGCGGAAGATCTTTTTGAAGGCTCCGGGTAAGGTCCCCACTTCCCCTTCCGCCTGGGTTACCTGCTCGTCCATTGCATTCACATTGGCACCAACCATCTTCACAAAAGCCTTTCAGGGGAAGAACAAAGCACCTGCATTAAGCACACTACCAAACAGAAGCGGGTATGGGACAGATGGATGACCATCTCAGTGCATCCTTACTTCCAACTTGTCAATCTTTCTATAGATTTGTCTCATCTCTTCCGATTTTCGGTGGATTTGAGGTAGATTCTCGTTGACGATTTGTGAGGTATCATTGCGGATCTAGATAAAACAGATAAAAGATAAAAAAGAACACCAAGGTGGTATCTCAATATGTAATTTCATTGACCAGTTATGTGACTACACTTCACATGTTTGGATCTGACTGTCTCCACAGGGTTTATATTTACCTAAAGATTACCAAGAAAACCTATGTATCCGTAAATTAGAGAGTACTGCCATCTGTTTAACAAAACCGATCTGAAAACATGAGTAGGGCCTAATACAATACAGTATAGAACACAGCACCAAGCATACATATTTTGTTAGGGCAGGTATCACTTACCATATCAAGCATTCCTACAAATTCATCTACTCTTGTGAGCATTTCCTCCAGACTCTTCTCTAAATTAATGATCTGCGGATGACAGAAAATGTACATGAACATTAAGCTATAGGAGGTAAAAGTGTTAAATCCACTACATATCCTGTACACAAGAGGTGCATTCCATTACGTCATTGGCATGCTTCACACGTCCTCGGTCCTCCAGCCTGTGCCCTGGAAGTCCTCTAAGTGTTTTATACTGACGACTGCCGCAGCCGGCAAGACAACAGAGACATCTTAGAATTTGCAGATGACTCTGCTATTGCCTCCTCTACACAGATGAAAAAGATCATGGTCCTGTTGTCTCAAAGGACATGCTCATTGATTTGAGGCGTAAGCCCTCTGTTCCCCAGAGCACAACCAGGAAGGTGCGGGTGGTAGAAGTCGTCGAAACATATCGGTACCCAGGCAGCTTGATTGATCAAAAGTTGAATTTTAACTCCACCACAGAGATGCTTTGCAAAAAGTGCCAGCAACGATTATTTTGCCTTGGTAAAGTTTCATGTTGAAGACCCTCATAACCCTTTTTTACAGATCCTATATTGAGTCTACATTAACATTTTCTGTAATCTGTTGGTATGGCAAAATAGTAAAGGGCAGCAGTAAAATCCTAGGTGCCCAGGAAAGTAACCTAACTGACGTACACAATAGACAGGTCATGCCCACCCCCTCACTGACCTACACAATAGACAGGTCATGCCCACCCCCTCACTGACCTACGCAATAGACAGGTCATGCCCACCCCCTAACTGACCTATGCAATGGACAGGTCGTGCCCATCTCTTCACTGACCTACACAATAGACAGGTCATGCCCACCCCCTCACTGACCTACGCAATAGACAGGTCATGCCCACCCCCTCACTGACCTACGCAATAGACAGGTCGTGCCCACCCCTGACTGACCTACACAATAGACAGGTCGTGCCCACCCCCTTCACTCCCACCTTCTGGCTCCTGATTCCTGCACTTCTATGTTTCATTGTTGTATTGTTGTCTGTTGTATTTTTTTTATCGTTGTCTATGTCTTGCTGAAAAACCAATTGCCCTCCTGGGACAAATAAAGTTCAAACTTGAACTTGTTAAAGTAGGCCTAATTCAATAGAGAAGGTGTCTTTATATGAAGAATACTTGCTGGTTAAAGTAGGCCTAATTCAATAGAGAAGGTGTCTTTATATGAAGAATACTTGCTGGTGTGCCTTCAGGTCTTTCTTCTGCACTTTAATAACTTGCAATCCTACTGTACTCTATTTAGGTTCAAATTCATGTAATAACACATTTAGCCTACTTTGTGAATTTGAATTGAGACCTCAGCAATTGTGTAATTTGGCATTATAAACAAAGAAAATAATGATTATGAATAGTGAAATTAAATGTAGACCTGTGTCAATACAGGTACAAATAATTGCAACAACCCTAATGATTATTTACTGCCTCTGTGAAATCAATTAGGTACTGTAGAATACGTGTTTAGACTGGTGTTAAAATCCTTAGTTTATTATGCTGTATATAACGACAAACCCGTTAAGTCTAGCAAGAGGTAATTGGCGTAAAGTGATGTGTGAGTGATCAAGAACAACTCATTTGTCATGCGTGTCTGTCCTTGATTCCTCCATCCGCATTGCCTTCCTTCCTCGATTCCTTCACGTTTTTATCAGAAGGAGGGTTTAGGACGTAACGAAAGGAAGGAAGGAACAGGATTGACAAATAAAGAAATGATGTACCTACCGTCTGTTCACAACTCGAACGTTTCGGGTGAAAATTCTTCACAGAATACATGTACACATACCAGTAGGCTATTGAGAATGCACGCGACAAACACATATTCTCCGGTAAATTCTTAAGTAGAAAAACAAAAGAGGCACTGTCTCTGCATGACTACTGTCACGCAGTACAAGTTAGCGGAGAAACAGCTAACGTTAACCGTTATGGGTGCACAGTTGAGAGCGATAGCTTTTTTTCACTATCGAAGAAAAAGTCGTAATTAATAAACATTCTTTGACTCTAACCTCATCACTTGCATTGGCTCTGATGTACGCAGAGTAACTTTGAGCGGTGTGTCTCAGGATCTCATCGTCCACGCACTCTAGCACGGGCTCCCCGGAGCTGAAGCTGGGACTCTGAGACACCGCAGCGCCGAAGCTGGGGCTTTGAGAGACAGTTCCGCTACTGAGGGCCTCGCTGACCATGGACAAGCTGCTGGCGCTCTGGGAAACGATGCCGCTATCTCTGCTGACCTCCGCACTAGACTCTTCCAAAGGAGACAGAACAGCAAACCTGTCGGGACGATGGGCTTGAGCCATACTCACACTACAGCTTTGTTTTCACTATGAAAAATGGTTGTGTAGTTGTTTTTTTTTGTGGTCTGATCACATGATGACAGTGGCTCAAAGGAGTCAAAACGTTTTCACAACCGCGTTTCGAAATAACGTCGGTTTGTTTTTACAACTAAAGGCTAAAACCCAGTTTACCATACGTTAAAATACATTTCTCTTTGCATTTATTAACTTTAACCTCACAGTCTGTTAAGAAATACTTGTAGAGGCGAAGTATATGTTTTGTAACTCAAGGTTGCTGCCCATGATGAAATCCATGATATAGGTTTATTGTTTCAATGTTTCATCTTCCCTAGATGTAGGTTGATTTGATTGATTACTTTATTTACATTTGAAAAATCAGTATAATAACAAAAAAAATAGATTATTATATAAAAATAACGGTCATTAACCAGGTTGTGAAACCACAGAGAAAATTAAGACTAATGGCCACATCACTGAAGAGACAGTGACTCAAATACAATTGTCAGAAAAAGGTTCCAAGAAAATATGCAGATCGGCATCTGATCATGCACCTTAACTTGGATTCTCTTAAGCAATTTCTTATTTTTGCTCCCTTCCCATAAAAGCCAGTTTGATGGAAATCTGGATATGGATTGTTGACTCCTACTCTAATTCCAGTCATTCAACTTCATAGATTTCTTTTGTGGGGATGGCTGGGCTCTTTGTGCGCAACCTCACCACCTGATGTGTTAAGAACTGAGCTGCCAGGCTTCGAACCAAAACCAAGAGACGTGATCATACCACTCCTGTTTTAGCCTCTCTACACCGACTCTCTGACCTCTTAGTGTTGAACTCTCTACACTGACTCTGACCTTAGTGTTGTACGTGCTGCTACCTACTTCAATATCCTCGGGCAGAGGTCTTTTGTCTGTTCCAGAGGCCAAGCTGCAAACTAAAGGGGACAGAGTCAGTGCAGTCGACTTCCTTTAAGTCCCTTCTTTTTTACACTTTTATAGGAGCGCCTTTTCCTGATTTTGCATTAGTTTTAATTTGAATAGTCTTTTATTTTCCCTAAAAATAAGTTTTCACTATATTGGTGTATCACTGTATTGTTTTTTTTTATATAGCCTACCTAATTGTTTTGATCCGTTTTCTTTTACAACCTGATTTTATGAAAAGAGCTATACAAATAAAGATTATTATTATTATTATTATTATTCATAATAAGATGAGCCTGTTGTAGGCTGCTGTTTAATTAAGGTTCGAAAGAGGGTTCACATGCCAGTGGTAAAATGACTCTAAGCACAAGACTAAAGCAACACTGGAGTGTTCAAGAAAATAAGTGAATGTTGAGAATCTATGACACTGTTTGGACACCACAGTCCAGACGTGCCATCCCACCAACCTAGACAATCTTAATGAATTCTGTTTAGAAGAATGTGGAGAGTCAGTGCAGAACAATGTGCCAAGCTGGTACTTACGGCTATTATCACAGCTAAAGGGATCTCCACCCAGTATTAATGTACGGGGGTTGAATACTTCTGCAAGCAGTATTTTGTATTTGTTTATTCATTTATTTTTAGTAGAGATTTTGAAAATATGTCTGAAATATACAGCACAGATGTTTCACAACATACTCATTTGTTAAAAAAAACTCATTAACTCATTTGTTTAGAAAAAGATTCAGAAAATGGTGATGCTTCTGGGGTTGAATACTTTTGCAAGGCACTGTGGTTCTGGGAAACAAACTTGGATGTCAGATTTCTAAAATGACAAACTTTGCATCATGTTTTCATAAATGGAATTTGATGAGATATCATTGCCTTTGATAACTACGAAAAACTTCAAAAGCAGTTTGAGAGCAGAAAAAGCTGATGGGGGCACCAACGTTTAGAAAACCATATCTACAACTAGACATAGGCAGACACATACTGCAGGAGGTCATAATACATGTGGAAGCAGAATAAATCCTGAAGGTTCTGTCATGATGACCGATTCTCATAATTGTGATGATTTCCAAAGGAATATCCATATCTTAAGAAGTGATCATGGTCATGATTGGAACTTCCAAATATGAGGAATTCTACACATATGCTTTGATTTTGTTTTGCTCATTGTAACTACTGAGAGTAAGCTCGTCATTGACCAAAGACTCAAGGCATTATATTGATCTATTTATGGAAAAATAGTTTGCTTTATAAAATGAACAGATACATCAAAGCAATCTCAATCATGTCTTATCTGAATGCAATACACACCACTATTAAATGATGAAATATGAAAATGAAACAACCAGTGCTTTATAGTGTAATGGAGAGGATTCGAGGTTTTTTTTAAAACAATTTATTCACAATAAAAATGGATATGAACACAGATTGGACAGAAATGGACAACAGCCTGACATTCCAGAAAGAGATTTGAAGAAATCTTAGCAATAAATAATACCAACGCAACATTTGTGTATCATATGATGGAAGCTGGCAATGTTGATAGAGCCGCACAAAAACTTTGCATATGCCAGCAGATGGTGCTAAATTACAAAATACGCCAACAACGCACGGGATGGTACCGAATTGTTCTCTGAAAAGCAGCATGATTACCTGTCTACGGTCCCGGAGTGGTAACAAAAAAAAAAAATATATTAAAAATAACGCGCGCAGTTTAGAAATATTTCCAGGGATCTAACATGTTATTGACTCGAAAGGTCTGCAGCTTGGGCCTCATTCTGAAAGATAAACTCCACAGGCATGTACATGATTCTAAATGACAGGAATCCCTTGCTCTTTAAATGTGACATTATTCCCATGGTTACATTGGTTGAAAACGATTAAAAATAGGGTAGGCTACTTCTGTAGGCTACCACTTATCCTAATAGACATCCCTTCACCCAGGCATTAGTGGTGATCAGTGATGCATTTGTATCTCACAGGCAGCCCAGGCTGTTCAGAGTGGTAAACAGCAAACAGACAGGACAGTGAGATGTGTTAGCAGAGATGTGACAGGACTCTGGGATGGAGAGTTGAGTGACAGGGAGACTGACCACGTGGCCTTCAGATGGGGCTCTGCCGCCATTAAAGCCAACATCAGTGTGGTGAAAAACACTTTGTGTATCTCCTCAGCTTATGTCGTGAGGACAATAAAATGCACTAGGCAAATAGAGGTTACTTAAAAAAAAGAAAATGTTTGGTTGAAAACATAGACAGAGCATGACAAACATATGACAAAGTATTATTAGTTAAGAGACTCAATGTAACAGCTCCCAATAAGAAATTCCTGAATGTATGGAACACTTTTGTAATGTACACAAAAAGGGAAAAAAAAAGTCCAAAAAAAAGTGGCAACGGTCCATTTGTGTGGCAGATTAAATTGAACAGTGTGGGAAATTCTACAATTCTTAGTGGAGTTGCCTCAAACTCATCTGTCTCAAGGGTAAACAATATTTCAATTCTGGTCACTGTTTCTTTAAATGTTTGTGTGGACTGGCCAGTCCCCGGATACACAAACCAACTCCAATCAACACAAATACAAACAAAATTAAACTTAGAAGATGCAAAAGCTCCAATTTGGTCCCATTAATGAGGAGATACAGAGCCTTGCTTAAAGGGAGAGGGAGAGAGAAAAGACAAAAATCAACAGTTATGTTTGTTTAGTGGTCTGGCAAATGCAAAAACAAATACAAAACAAAAATAAGCATCGAGAAGATGTTGCCATTTCATGATCGTATTAAGTATCTGTTAAATTATTCCTTTTATATAAAAATACTTTTTTTTCTGACATCATTGCATTTAGAAGGTTTAAAGTCTCCATTCTGGTGATGTTCCAACTCAGTCTCTGGGCAATTAGGTGTTTGTGTGTGTGGAGACAGTGAACGTGAAGGTGAAGGAAAGATAGAGAGAACGATAGAGAGAAAGTAGAAAGAAAATGACAATCAGTCTGAGGTATGGTGTGGGGCATTATAGTGTGATAACAGTGCCATCTTCCTCCACCCCTCCTTTGGGAAGGGCGAGGCTGTGGCGTGGGTCTGTGCGCAGTGAGCTGAGGATTTTGTGCAGGCTGCCATTGCTGTGGCGAAGACCAGGAGTACTGCCGTGGTGGGAGTGGGGGTTGATGTGGGGACCTTGCAGGCTTAAGTCTCTGTGGAGCTGGTAGCTCAAGCTGCTCGGGCCAGACCCGTTGAGGCTGGGCTGTGAGTGGAATGATGCCGTGGAGATGATAGAGGGGGGGCGCGTGGGGGGGCTGGGGGGTGCGTTGGGCATAGCATGAGGCGGGATGTAGGGGAGCTGGGGCTGCAGGCGCGATGAGGTGGAGGCCACGGAGGCGTTGGAGCGACGCGATGGCCTCTTGATGCTGCTCTCGATCACGATGTCGGATTCCTCGTCACTCTCCAGGTCATCACCGCCGTAGTTGCTGTGGGCGCCCCCGGGGATGGGGGAGGATGGTGCATGGCTGCTGGGCAAAAGGGCAGGGTAGCCGCAGGAGCCGGCACTGCTGTCCGAGCTCTGGCCCGAGCTGCCGGATATGCGGCTGGCACGCACCACGTTGTTGCGTTGGTTGACGGGCTTCACCGTGACTATAAGGTTGTGGCTGTTGGCGATCATCATATCCGTCACCTGATCCAGAGTCTTCCCTGTCACCTCGATGCCATTAACTTCCAGTACCTCATCATTGACAGCTAGCAGCCCTGTGCTCTCCGCTAACCCCCCTGGTACCATCCGTGAGATGAAGATGCCCGGAACCTTCTCTAAGCCATGGGGTGTGACACGAACGCTGGTCCCATCCCGTATATAGAAGCCAAGTGGCTTGTCAGATCCATGCCGATAGAGCCGGACCCGGCGGTGGGACTCAGGCAGGATATCCACATCGATGATGGAGGACACCGGTCGGAAGTCCTGTGGCATTCCAATGCGGATGTGTGGACGCTTTCGGTTTAAGTCGTTGCGGAGTGTCACCACAGCTTTCTTCTTCCGCGTCAGCGTGCTGCTGCCAAAGCTGCTGTAGTCCACTTCCTCTGCAAAGAGAAGACAGACAAGTGTCACAAATCACTGCTCAAATTATATACTGTACCCTTAAGTGGCACCCAGCTATCAAGATCAATCTCCTTCAGGTCCACACATCAAGTAGCCCTAGTTATTGTCCACCTTTGGAAACCGTTTGAAAGAAGAAAGGTCAACGTAAAACGAGAAGAAACGGCCCACTGAAGCTAAACCTGGTGCAAACAAAATCACACCGAGACTAAAGCTTCCCATAGCATTAGGGCACAACTCCACTGGATTTGAAACTGATTACCACCAAGCTGCAAACAGACTCTTCTGAAGTTCAAACTACAGCAAAAACGACTTTTACTCAAAACAACCTTCTTAAGTTTCAGCTAAGTGCACTAACCCTAACCCTCCCACTTCTACTAGGATCTCTAGAAGCCTGTATAACCTCCATGACAAAGCCCTGTGCACCATTTGTTTTCAGTCCCGGGGATCCCGTAGATGGAGTATCCTGTATCCTTATGCAATCGGGTTGTGGTGCAGTACTAGCCAGTGGATTGTGAGACTTCAAAAGCTGCTGTGCTGAATGGCTAGTTCTATAGCTAAATAGTTTAACCGTAAAAACACTTTAGAATAATTGGTGTTTGAAGAAATAGGTACTAAACACGAGATGGGACGAATGCGTTTATTTTGATGCTGAAACCCAAGCATTCAATAAAGTCATTACTCATATTACTCTCACACACACACACACACACACACACACACACACACACACACACACACACTACATAAAGACCAACTCCAGACCCATGTACAGAAAGGGGCAGTGATAGTGACAGAAGAGAGACTGAGAGACCGGACACACAGTAGATTGAATGCGGTCATCTGAGAACACACACAGCTCCATCTGTCATGGAGCAACTGTGCAGTTTGTCCTCCGAGCTAGAGCGCCTAGCAACATGCCAACATCTGGCTTCTTTGGTTGTGATTCACATGCCCCAGGAGTTCAGAAGGGGGCACTAGAATGTGCCAACTAGAGTTCAAACCACAACATGCTTTGAAGACTGACCAGTTACTCCCAAAGTAGTCCATTCGTGGCATTTGGAAGTTCAAGGGGAGTTGACAAACCTCCAAACCTCATATGTAACTCGTCTAGAACAGCTGGCTTTCAAGGTAAGTGTGCTCGTCATTAAGACTTGTCTAAACTCGTCCTTTTGTTTTTGCTCTTTCTGTTGGAAAGAGGTGGGAAGGATGTGGTAGCACCACGGGAGACTGAATGCGGGGTCATTCGCCATGGCAACTAATCAGAACGGTAGCGCTCATTTTGCTCCTTCAAGGAACACCCCAAAGAGTGGCCATCCTCACTGATTCTCTACGGTTCAAGTTAAGGTGTTTCACCACTTCTAAAAGCATCCAGAGCCACATCTGAACCAGCCTGTAGATATGCTCTAGGAGCACCCAGCCCAGAGCCCACTCCTCAGGTTAAATGGCCAGTTCTTCTAGTGTACACACATGGAAGTCCATCTTAAAGGGACACAGCTAAATCTTCACTGTTGTTTCTGTGTCCCTCTAATTATGGGCTTTAACTAGCAGACCATCCGATGCTTTAATAAGCTACTTCTTCAAGCGAGTGTTCCTCGACTGGCCATGTGCCGGGGCGATGCCACTGATTCTCACACGCATTCCATCATGCCAGCTCCAGTACATGCTTTAAAAGGCTTCTGAATTTCATCAAAGCCGCCTGCCCACAGATAGTCTTAGTCTGGGCCCAGACTGCTGCCTGATTAGTTTGATTCAAGCCAGCCAGGGCTTTTTTACCCAGCTCTGGAATTTAAGCCACTGGTGCAACTCCTGATGGAAAACACACACACACACACACGAGAGAAAAAAGAGAAAAAGAGAGAGAGAAAGAGAGAGAGAAAGACAGAGAGAGAGGGAGGAGGGGAGCAGTTATTTCCTCATTAGTCACTACCCTGCCCCCAACACTAATGAAAAAAGAGAAACAGTGGGTGTAGCTCACACAACACACACACACACACACACACACACACACACACACACACACACACACACACACACACACACACACACACAACAAACCCTTACACATCTTCCAGACTTCAAACCCAAATGAGCCTAGAGCTCCACACAGAGCACAGAAGTCCAACCTCCACCAACGCTCCAACGATCACGCCACTTGATAGCTGCACCCCCCTTCTTGAGGCTGGGCACGGCTTCCCAGAAGACACTGATCTCCTTGCTCATGCAGGTGAAGTCAAGTTAGTGCGGATACTCCTCAGGAGGTGAGTGAGTGAGGAGGTGAGTGAGTGAGGAGGTGGTCCAGGTCACATGCAGACAGAATGCTCCTGCAATCATGAGGTGCCAGGCCAGCAGTGCTGCCGACCCTGCCCACTTGGCCGGCCAGCCCTAACTAGCCCTGACAGCGGTAATCCCTGCTAGAGAAATACATCCTGGGAAAAGCAAACCAACATGTGCTGATCAAAGCCTGGCTGCTCGTTCACAGGCCCGGTCCAGACTTTGGCAGGGGTATGCCCCAGAGGCTCCCAGACACAAAAACAAAGTCTATGTCGGAGCCTGTAGATTGAGGCTCGACAGCCAGAGAGAGGTGCTCAGGTTTACAAGCCATGCCCAGTGTGTCCATGTGAAAGGCCTTCATATTGAAGTCCTTCCAACCAACAACAAAGCTATCTGAGCATGACCATGTCAACACAGACACAAGACAAATAGACCTAATGCTTGACTACCCATAATGCCATTGGGCACAGTCCCAAGAGGAGGCTTGACAAACAACCTGAAGCAGACGGACAGACGCCAGCAGTTTCAGACGATCACCGCCCCAGTCTTAAATCATCTCGTCATGTGAAGTCCAACATGAAGGCTAAGTATGTTTCGACAGATACAGAATAAACAAGTGTAAACGCAGGGTCCATGTCCCAGCAGTCTGACAGCGATCAGATCCCAATACAAGGTGGCAGTTGGGAGTTAACCGTTGTGCCTTCCACATGCTTGCCATCTAGCCCACTTCAGCTGATCGCTCGCTCGCTCATGTTTGAGGCTCCACTGGAACTGAAGCTATGAAATCCTAGTCAGGGACGTGGAACAAAGCCCTCTAGGGGTCAGAGGTGAGGGTTGAGAAGTCAAGGTGGCCGTTTGTGTGTGTCTGTGTGTGTGTGTGTGTCTGTGTGTGTGTGTGTGTCTGTGTGTGTGTCTGTGTGTGTCTGTGTGTGTGTCTGTGTGTGTGTCTGTGTGTCTGTGTGTGTGTCTGTGTGTGTGTGTCTGTGTGTGTGTGTCTGTGTGTGTGTGTCTGTGTGTGTGTGTGTGTGTGTGTGTGTGTCTGTGTGTTGGTGTCACAGGGGTGGTAAGGTTCTACATTCCTCCTAGGGGGTGGAGGTGGGGAGGGAGAGAGAGGGTCGGGGGTCGGGGGTTAGGGGTCGGGGGTCTCCTCTGCTGCGTCTCAGTAAGGCTGCCACTCTCTGCTCTACCAGCACATGGAATGTTAGGGGTCAATGTGCCCTGCAACCTGACGGCAGAGGACAGGTTTAGATGGTGTGTGTGGAGCTGAATTGATCATACAAAACGCTGCATATGCACAAATGTGGTGAAAGTACGAAGTATGGGACTAGGATTGTGAGAGGGAGAAGGTCTCACCCACTCATTAACTTCTATGCTGGAAAGAGCCTTTCAAGTACTGCAGGTTTTTTTTTGTTGTTTTTTTTACACACTCCAATAAAAAGCAGGAATCTAAAAGCTTTTACTGCTAGCCATGCGCCCCTTTCTCTCACTTTATTCTCACACTGTCTGAGACTCAGTGTTTACCTTTGTGCGTTTCACAAAATCAGTAACATTGATTTAAAAGCAAAATCACTAGAGCAGTCAATCACTTTATCGCCTATTTAGACACCTTGCTGAAAACACACTGTGGTTACTCTTAAGATATAATTTGCATACAACTAGGACATGCAATAGAGAGACCTGTTTTTGTTACTTAGTACACGTTGCAATGACATGCAGATGCATGAAGATTTGGAATTAGTGAAGGGGTTAGCTTTACCCCTGTAGGCAACGCGTGTGAGCAGTCTTCTGCTAAACGAAGGCTAGTATTGACAGTCCCTATAATGGACCAAGCAGAATGAGTCTGACCAGGCCAACAGGAGACTGCCTTCACATCATCTTCCACATGAAGCTAGCAGGACACTGGCCACACATGAAACATCAAACCTCCACTTCATTTTAAATTCCAAGTGCATTTTTTCTACACACAACTATCACCCACAAACCTAGCTCTGTACCGGCTGTCTCCACCCAGTGGACCAGGGCACAGAGAATGAGTGAGATTGGTCAGAGTTAGTGATCTAAGGAGGGATCTGAAAATGCATGAGAGCGTCAATGAGGAATCAGAGAGACCATATTGAGAGGGTGATCAGAAAGTAGGTGATCAGGGGAGAGCTGAGTGCAAATCAGAGTGATCGGTATGAGCACATGGGTGAGAGCTGAGAGCAACGGACGAATATTATGAGGGAGAGTAAGGGATCAGTGAATGAGAGAGTGCTGTGTATACAACCACGCACGGGAGATGGATTCCGTCATGTTTGACCGCTCTAATTTTGACCCTATTTTAAAGACTTCTACAAACAGACCCAGGTGTTTCCTATGAGTGATTTGCTAAAAGAACACAAGAGGAAGCTTCCTTTGCAAAATCAGTTGATCAACTCCTCTCCAGAAAAGAAAGACTGAGCTTTTCAGGAGGCGTCCTGAATTTAACACTGATTAACATTCGCAACCAGCCATTTCACTCATACAGCATGAAATCAGCTGGATAGGAATTTAAAAGCTTGCATTTTTTTGAAACGGGCAGAGATATTCCGATATGTGAGCATTATCCCTCATCTCTTTCCTCTTCCCCCGCCCCCATCGCTCCCTCCCTCCCAGCACTCCCTGTGTTTTTCCGGTGCACTGGCGTTCCACATCTGGGATGAGTTAGAGAGCAGTGCTGTGGATGGTGGGGCTATCAGGGCCTGTGTGGACAGATCAGATGGTCTCTTTCTCAGTCTCGCCGTACCTTTCCATCTCTTGTTCTTTCCCTGCCTTCCTCTCCTCTTTCCACAGCATGGGGTTCAGACTGTGGGGGATGGGGGCGCATTGGTATGTGAAGCCGGCGGTGAGGCCTGGGTCCTGTTCAATCACCACATCAAACTAAACTAAAATAGCTCCACAGAAAATAGCTCCAGCACATTATTGGGATTTCTTGAACAGAATACCTCATGAAGAAATCCTAGAAAACATGTGGTCTGTTTTGCTGGCCTGTAACCTTAGACAGACCTATACTGAACAGACAGTTTCACCTAGGCCATAGATCAGGTTGGCAGGGAAAAAGCTACAAAGGTCTTCTTCTAAAACCTGGAATATGAACCCATCAAGCATGGGTCTTCTAGAAACACGTAGAACATCCTGGAGGCAGAACATTATGAGGGAGGTAGATTAGAGCTGTACTGTAACATATAGGTTTATATAATTTATATTCAGTGAGGTAAATTAGACCTGTACTGTAACATATATGTTTATATCATTTATATTCAGCTAAGGATTAGCAATGTAGAGGAGGGGGTAGCAGCAGATTGTGTACATATGTGCACACTTTGTCTGGATCCTCCTGATTAAGGGTGTGTGTGTGTGTGTGTGTGTGTGTGTGTATTATGAGCAGAACAGGAAGTCATACGAGTGAGGTCATCACAGACCTTCAGTAATGTACATACAGGCTAAGACAGAACCTTCTGATAAAGGAGTTGTCCCTTGCTAAATGAGTCAGGTCAGTGTTCAGTAATGTACATACAGGCTAACAAAGAACCTTCTGATAAAGGAGTTGTCCCTTGATAAATGACAGTCAAGTCAGTGTTCAGTAATGTACATACAGGCTAACACAGAACCTTCTGATAAATGAGTTGTCCCTTGCTAAATGAGTCAGGTCAGTGTTCCTTGACATAGACGTCAGGGGTGAGGGGACATTCAGTGCCTACACAAGACCAGCAGAGCCTAGATGATAACATCCAGCTGAGAACAAACAAGTCTAATGCACACATTTAGAGACGACCAGGACTAGGACAAGGCATCAGGGAGTCTCTCTCTCTCGCGCTCACACACACACACACACACACACACACACACACACACACACACACACACACACACACGAGGTGGGGGCAGTGAGGCGACCCTGCTGCTCTGGTGGGTGGTGTGACACACTGTAGTGACCCTCAGGCCTCTGCCACCTGTCCCCAAAAACCTAACATTCATTCTGTTCATCCGAGAGGGACGGAGAGAGAGAGAGAGAGAGACTGATGAATAATGAAAAGGGAGGGAGACAGAAAGTCCTACTCCAGTCCAATAGGAACACTTAACAAGGCCGTGTGGTGTGACATCACTGCAGACACACTGGCCACTCAGAATGCATTTTCTGTTCATTTTGGTTTATGCATGAGAATCAATTCCAGACTCTAGACTGCTCCTGCTTACTGATACACACAGACCAACCTAGGAGTTGGACATATTCACAATGGATTTACGGTATGTGCAGTGAATATCTCGCAGGGGAACAATTGTATTATCATCCTGCTTGACTTGGTCTTATCCTCATGTAGTTGGCTGTGTTTGCTCTGAAAAGGTCAGCATTTATCTCTCAGAGAGATAGAGGCAACAGATGAGACTCCGAAGTGACCTAACCCCTCCCTGGACATGACCTCTCTCTGCCCCTCAACCCACCCCCGCACCCCGCTCAACCTCCGTCAGTGAGATGGACCAGACCTCCTCTTTTATCTGACATCTTCATGGGTGACACCAACCAGGCCAAGAGATGTGGGGGAAGGAATAGAACAGCTTTGAAACGTTTAGGAATTGGGAATGTGGTCTACTATATGTTCCACCACTGGGGAAGGGGAGGTCATAGCCCCTATTTGGGCTACATGCATGCACACACACACAGTACAAGTATGGATCCTCCAACATGCCCCCAAAGTCATACAATCTCAATTTAGAGAGTCAATCTACCATATCACAAACATTTAGAGTCAATCTACCATATCACACACACACACACACACACACACACACACACACACACACACACACACACACACACACACACACACACACACACACACACACACACACACACACACACACACACACACACACAATGTAACCCAAAACATCTCTCTTGACTAACCCATCCTTGCACGTTATCATGGCTATGGTGACAGACCAAGGTCTGTTCCGTTCTATTACGCATTGTGTTTGTGTGCGCGTAGCGACTTGTGACTGTTAAAACCGTCACAGACAGACAGACACACAGACATGGGGAAGCATTCCTTAAACGTTCCAAAAACTGCCTTCCAAAATGTTCCAACCTTGAGGTTTCCATGTGGGCCGCATGTTGAAGTGAATGATGCAGACAGGAGTGGGGGGAGCTCAGGGGGAGGGGGAGGAGGAGGAGGAGGAGGAGGAGCCGTCGTCGCTGCATGATTTGGATGGTAATTATACACTAATAGCAATGAAGCCTCGTGGTTTCACCCTCCATTGGAAACAGACAATGCACAAGGCCGGCACGAGCATACCTCATACGAGCCCAGCACTGCGCTGCGTCGCGCTGAAGAAGCCTTGAAGCCTGTGCTCAACCACCACACAGAAACTGCCTCCACAGCACTTCACTCAGCCACACAGGAATGTGTGGTCAACTGAAGAAAAAAAAGAAGAAAAGACCAAAACTGCTACCTTTTTTTCTTCTTAGTATAAATATCAAGAAACCATCATCTCTGCAACAGCTTCAGATTTCACCCCTGCTGAATAGTGACCTCTCTAAACTGTGACGGGTTGATGTGATGTCACGTTCAAACCTGGAGACTTACAAAAGGGCAAAAAAAAGGTTTTTATCTGCCACGTGGGGGGGTGCTTGTGCTGCGTCTGCCCCTGCAAAGATCTGTTGCTTGGAAACCATTCTCCAGGCGTGTGCAGGCCCAGATGATCCCTCCCACCTCAACAAAGACACGTCTTGCACCCTGAACAACACACACACACACACACTCACACTCACACACACACACTCACACTCACACTCACACTCACACTCACACTCACACACTCACACACACCTTCCTACGGCAAGGCAACCACACAGACCTTTTGTTTGGTAACATGCAGAAACAAGTCTTCTCCAACGCATGACTTCATGAGGGGGTGTTCGGTGTCCTTGGGCTGGGCCTCATTGGATCACTTCAGCACTGCACGTGCATTAACACAGGCACAGGCAACATGACACAAATACTTTCTTATTTTAGCAATCAAGCACAACCCAGAACCCATCACTGAGACATTCCAATCAGCACCCCATTCTTCCAATCCCCACTGGCTCCAAGAGCGTCTAGAACATGAACCAGACAGCGATGTTACAGGGGGCGAGGCCCTGTCGAAAACAGCATACCAGCTTTTTATAACACATGCTTTTCCCTATATGCAAAACAAGATTTAACTTGTGCTCAGATTGTCAAAGATGAGAAACATAATTTTCAGCCAGGCTGGATCGCATAGCCTAAAACTCTCCTCTCCTCTCCTCTCCTCTCCTCTCCTCTCCTCTCCTCTCCTCTCCTCTCCTCTCCTCTCCTCTCCTCTCCCTGCACTGAACTACTACTAACCTGCGTGGCTGGCCTGATGTCAGTTGGCCACGTTCAATGTCTGCTGTGGGAACCAACATGGCTGACCTAATGAAGTGTGCTCAAGAGACGCTGCTACGCTTGACGGCCCCTCCAACCAATGATGACTTCTGTTTATCAGTGAACTTGACGGCCCCTCCAACCAATGATGACTTCTGTTTATCAGTGAACCTGACGGCCCCATCAACCAATGATGACTTCTGTTTATCAGTGAACCTGACGGCCCCTCCAACCAATGATGACTTCTGTTTATCAGTGAACCTGACGGCCCCATCAACCAATGATGCCTTCTGTTTATCAGTGAACCCAGCAGAGAGAGGCGTCAGCAGTGGATGTTGGGTGCTTTGGATCAAGATGCAGGAACCTAGGAGTACTCGACTGTTCCTCCCTTTTTCATGCTCAGTGTGGTGACAATAGTTCAATGGGCCTCGTCATTATCCATCATCACCACATCATACTGCCTTCCATCTACACCAGTGAAAGGCCTTGCCACACACACACACACACACACACCTCACACAACAGCCCATCTATGCCATTGAAAGGCCTCACACACACCTCAACAGCCCATCTACGCCAGTAAAGGCCTTGCCTCATACACACACAACAGCCCATCTACGCCAGTGAAATGCCTTGCCACACACACACACACACACACACACACACACACACACACACACACACACACACACACACACACACACACACCAGCTCAGTGCTCTCCACGCAGTCAAGAAGAGCATCCTGTGTGCAAACTGAAAACTGACAGGCAAGTCTGCAATGAATGGCCAGCTGTATTGGCTCATATGCACAGATGCTGATCACGTTCCACTGTCCACCACATCACAGTCAGATACCTGCAGGTATATAGTCAGGTGTCTCACATGGTCTTCAGGCATGGAGGCCAGTTTCACTAATTGGATAGACTTTCCCTTTTTAGTCATTTGCTCATCAATATAGTAGTAGTAAATAATAATAACAACAATAATCATCATCATTATTATTGTTGTTCCATCATCAACCACAACAGTTCCACTCCACAGGGAGTACTCAGTATGATCGGACGAATCATCGTTTTTAGCAGAGGTCTGCAATGCCAGGCTAAAAATATAAAAACTCAAGAGGATTAAGATATTATCCCTCCCCCTATCTAAGAATATTAAAAAAGGTTTTGCTCCAGTGGCTCAGCATCATTGCCTGTGTGTTCAGGATTCATTTGGAGTCCTGGTCACAGGCATGCAAACACAACTCAGCCCAGCCCAGCCCAGCCCAGCCCAGCCTCCACACGCGGCCGCCTGCTTGGGTGTGTTTCCGCTGTGGCTGATAGTTCGAGTCCAGTTGACTGTTATGGCGCTCCCCGATCACTCATCAATGCAACCAAGCAAGCAAGCAAACAAGCAAACAAGCAAGTAAGCAAGCAAACACACACACACACAAAACAGCAGCCTGGGAGATGTCTTCTTAAATGAACTGGGTCCATGCACTCATGACCAGGGCAACAGTCCAACATCTGTTTCTTACTGCTCTGTGTTGTGTTTATGTGCAGTCACAAGCAGCTGCCACGCACGTAGACTGTAGACTGTGTGTGTGTGTGTGTGTGTGTGTGTGTGTGTGTGTGTGTGTTCATGTGTTTGTATGGATGTGTCAGCGGCAGCATGTAGACTGTGTGTGTGTGTGTGTGTGTGTGTGTGTGTACACGTGTGTTTGTATGGATGTGTCAGGGGCAGCTGGTACTTGAATAACCAATAGAAGCTCAGCTGAGCTGTTCACTATCTAACAGAAGAAAAACACACAAACCCATCTCATTTGAGTAGCCAAATGAACCAAATGAGTGTGTGTGTGTGTGTGGCACCAACGTATGCGGCGCTAGCTAGTGCCACAGGACCGCAGTGAAGCTCCGTGTCAATGGGGCCCTACGGTCTGTGTGTCCACAGGATACGGGCACATGATGGACAGTTAGGTTACAATGACAACAGATCAGAAAGAAACTGCACCCAAGTGCCCACAGATATTCCTGAAATATACATATTTGAACCAACAGTGAATATATACACTCACATCAGTAAATATACATATTTGAACCAACAGTGAATATACAGTATACACTCACATCAGTAAATAAATCACTTACTGATTACACATGTGCTTCCCATGCAGTCTTAACCATTTGCCTTTGGTGCGTGCGTGCGTGCGTGCGTGCGTGCGTGCGTGCGTGCCTGTGTGCGTGTTTGTGTGTGTGCGCGTGCATGCGCGCTTGTACATGTACGCTGGCTATATAACAACAGGGAGGGGCCACAGTAGAGGGCCCACTGTGTAATGAAACCCTTTCCCAATAATAAGCCCCCTTCCACATGTGTGGACCCACTTCATGCTCCCAGAGATTCTCAAAGACACGTTGTTGAGTGTGAGACACAGAATGAGGTTGTGACACAGACACACACACACACACTCACTCACTCGCTGTATAAGGTCCGGTGTCTGTGGGTATGGTGTGGCGACCGAACATTAGCGTTAAATCGTCCTGATTCGTGCTTCTAAAACAGTGAAACAATGAACCACTGCAGCAGTCTCACCCTAGACAGGCCAGTAAACATGGCCCAGACTCAACATGGCCCAGACACAACACGGCCCAGACACAACACGGCCCAGACACAACACGCCCCAGGCACAACACGGCCCAGACACAACACGGCCCAGACTCAACACGGCCCAGACTCAACATGGCCCAGACACAACCTCTACAACAGTGCAGGAAGACTTTAGGAAGCAAGGAGGACCAAACAAGTATAAACAAACAAAAAGGTAGCAAAAGGTGTAATTATATGTAACCAAGACACAGACATGACCGTAGAGAGATGCATTGGGGAAGGTCTAAATGAGATAAGAACACTAAATAACTCCAGTATAAATCCTAACCAGAAACTGAAAAAGCTAGTGACGGATATAGAAGCAGGTTTCTGCCAGTCCCACTCTGAGCTCATCAGATCGCGCTGGAAGGACAGAGCCACAGGAAATCACATCGCTACATGTCTGGCCAGAAAATATGAGGAGAATGGCAACAATTGAAGCAATTTAAGGAATGAATTATGTTTGGCAGTTTTCAAAAAAAAAAAAAAAATCTGAATGGAGCATTGTCTGTTCTAAAAGCAACAGTCCTGGCCTTGGCCTAAAGCTCAAAGATAGACTGTCCAAAGTGTCCTTCCAGGACCTGCGGAGGCTGTGTCAGGAAGAGCCAACACAACAGTGTACAAACACGGGCTAAATAAGCATTACAAAGGGGAGGAGCAACGCTAATCAAAAACAAATTGTCGAACCTAAACATCCCAAAAGTGCCATTTTCTTATCCCCCTTCGGTGCAAGTTGACAGAGAGCCGTCCTGAAGCAGACAGTGAGGCCACAGGATCATAAAGCCTGCTAAAACGCACAAACAATATTACTGTTTACCCAAATCACCTTAATAGCAAGACATATCAAAAGTTCTATTACTGGCTCACAGTTTTCTGTCAACAATCATTCCAAAGACAGCAGGTTGTGTTTAACCTCAAAGAGAATGTCATTTCTGCCCCCATACTAAATCAGTGGGGAAGAGTCCTGAGCTGTGTACAGAGAGATCATGAATAGACAGACACACTCTAAAAAGGTGACCTGATTGCTGGCACAAATGTCAGAGATCATCCTAAAGACAATAACACACTTGTGTTCCCAGCTCTGAGGCCCATCTTTGAACTCGGGCACTCTGAAAGCCAAGTGCAAGTTTGTATCAGTCTGCACATGTCTGGCCTTGCCCTGCGCTCAGAGTGCCATCAGAGGGGAATCAGAGAGAGTTGTCTGTCTGAATATGGAAGTTACCAGACCCACTCCCCCTCCCCCTCCCCCTCCCCCTCCCGCTCCTTATGCTTCACATTCAACAACTAATTACCCACGAGGCATTGCTCTCAGAGAGCTCACAGAAACAGAATCAGAGCCTGCACGTCTCTGGCTGGCCACATCACACTAACACTCACTCACACACACACACACACACACACACACACACACACACTCACACGCACACGCACACACTTACACACACACAGGGCCGAGTCCTCAGCCCACAGACCGAGGCTTTCAGGCTATAAACAACTGCAGCATATGGAGCTTTTGGGTGAAAGCAGCCTGCATGTCGTGGCCAGAGGGCGGAGGAGGGGCATTAGTCTGTCCACAGGTTCTTCCCTAAGGGGGGCCATCTTACCCCCGAGCCTGAGAGGCTGGCAGTGCTGCGGGGAGGTGGAGCTTGAGGACTTGTTTGTCTCTCAGCAGTGTAATTTGGGGATGATGCTGGATCCATATGTATCTGTGGGCTCACCAAGGGCTTGGCCCAGGCCACAAGTGCCCAGATTAGAAAGGGAGAAACCCAGCAGAAGGGAGTCAGCAGCTCAATGCCGAGAGAGAGAGAGAGAGAGAGAGCAGCAGCTCAATGCCAAGAGAGCAGGAGAGGTCTCCTTTAGGATGCAGGAGGAAGAGGCTACACGTCTGACTATGCCCTTTAAGTCAAGGAATACATCAAATACAACATGACTGGCTTTATATATATATGCTTCTCTGTGTGTGTGTCTCTGTGTGTGTGTCTCTGTGTGTGTGTCTCTGTGTGTGTGTGTCTCTGTGTGTGTGTGTCTCTGTGTGTGTGTGTCTCTGTGTGTGTGTGTCTCTGTGTGTGTGTGTCTCTGTGTGTGTGTGTCTCTGTGTGTGTGTGTCTCTGTGTGTGTGTGTCTCTGTGTGTGTGTGTCTCTGTGTGTGTGTGTCTCTGTGTGTGTCTCTGTGTGTGTGTCTCTGTGTGTGTGTCTCTGTGTGTGTGTGTCTCTGTGTGTGTGTCTCTGTGTGTGTGTCTCTGTGTGTGTGTCTCTGTGTGTGTGTCTCTGTGTGTGTCTCTGTGTGTGTGTGTGTACGTGGAGGGAAATGAACCACAGTGAAAGAACACAAAGGGACAAGGACACAAACTCATGAACCCTCACTTCAAACACAAAGTAACGGTGGGAGGAAGGGTGGCTGACCTACGGCGACGCAGTGTGCCTGAGTTCAAAGGACTCCAATAACAACACACAATGAAGTGAATGTTGCCTTAATCCTGCCGTGTGTCTATGGAGGTCGAGGTAAAGACAAATTAGGGCAACATTGAGACTTGTGGAAATACAGCAAAATAAGAAGTTCATAGGCAGACTATTGTCTTTGTTGGACTACAGCCGGGCTCTTCAGCAACAGACACACACACACACACACACACACACACACACACACACACACACACACACGAAGCATTGCATCAATCTGCACCTATCTAGCTCTGTCTTCATCCTTCTCCATACTCTACTTTCATTCCTTTCTCTTTCCCTCCTCTCCTCTCCTCTCCCTTCCCCCATCCCTCTCTCCAGCCAGAAGCATCATCTCTACCACTTTTACTGCACTCTTTTAATAGGAAGACCACACACACACACATACACTCAGACACACTTCTATTTTAACAGGGGGATTTTCCAGCTAAGCTTTCTGTGGAGGCAAGAAAGGACACTACCTACTAACACTAACAACGATAACAAGGAGTAGAGAGTAAACAGAACCATAGCCCAGAACCACCCCCTTCCACACACACACACACACACACACACACACACACACACAGGAGAGCCCATGTGTTAAGCACAAGGCTGATGTGTGTTCTCAGCCCATTCTATGCTCTTCTAATCACAAGGCTGAGGCCGCTCGGCTTCATTCTTCAACAGCTGGCATATGAGGAGCAACTATTTCACACCCTCTTGCTAAAAGATTGCACTCTTACTTCCAGTGGAGGAGAGCCAGCAGCCAGCCGTAGTGGGGAGGTGGGAGAGAGGAGCTCACAACAAGCACCCACCCATCAGCTCTCCACAGATACTGCACTTCACAACATCAAGGGACAGTCAATGCAAAGAAATATGAAATGCAAGTGCAGGAAAACACACACACACACACACACACACACACACACACACACACACACACACACACAGAGAGAGAGAGGAAACCTCAAGTAGTGGACAGCTGTTTCTTCACCCTTCTTGTCTTCACAAAAATGAAGAAAGGCTGGTCTATAAATAACACACTGTAAAGTTACATGCATGCTTTCAGAGATGGTGCTTTCATCACCAAGCCTGGAGCAGAGAGAGAGAGAGAGAGAGAGAATGAAATAAATGAAAGAGAAAGAAAGAAAGAAAGAAAGAAAGAAAGAAAGAAAGAAAGAAAGAAAAGAGGGAAAGGGCTGTTGGCGTAATGGCAAATAAAAGACTACAAGAGCAGCTCCAGTTTTTTAAAGAGCATGGATGGAGGAAACACAACAGAACAGACAAGAAAAATGATGGTCAAACATCGTAAAGATCTATGGGGGCACGTGACGAGCATGAGCCCTGAAAGCTGTGAGGTGCTTATGTCATAGAGGAGAGGGCTATGTCATAGAGGAGAGGTGCTTATGTCATAGAGGAGAGGGCTCTATGTCATAGAGGAGAGGTGCTTATGTCATAGAGGAGAGGGCTCTATGTCATAGAGGAGAGGTGCTTATGTCATAGAGAGGGCTCTATGGGAAGAGGGCATCTCTGAACGACCAAATAGATCCGATCTGCTCGGCTAATCTGCAATGTGTGTGTGAGTGTACAATTGATTATATGGGTGTGTGGACTGGACAGTGTTTGTGTGTGTGTCTCTTTGTGACAGACAGAGAGAGAGAGACAGGATTGGGACAGAGAGAGACAGATTGCATGCGTTCAGGAAGCCATTCTCCTGCTACAAAGACCCCAAAAGCCGCAGGGCTCTGGACTCAACCTACCAGATGTGCAGACTGCCGTGTGTGTGTGTGTGTGTGTGTATGTGTGCAGACTGCTGTCTTTCTGTGTGTGTGTGTGTGTGTGTGTACATCTGTGCAGACTGCCGTGTGTGTGTGCATGTTTGCAGACTGCTGTCTTTCTGTGTGTGTGTGTGTGTGTGTACAGACTGTCGTCTTTCTTTGTGTCTTTGTGTGTGTGTGTGTGTGTGTGTGTGTGTGTGCAGACTGTCGTCTTTCTGTGTGTGTGTGTACATGTGTGCAGACACATCTCTACAGTTGACAACTATAGCAAGCAGAGCAAGGAATGTGTGTACAAGCACGTGCACATTACACATGCCGAACACTAGTGCATGTGTGTGTTTCTCTGTGTGTGACGCATGTCCTGAGCTGTGTGTTAATGCATTATGTGTATGTGAATCAAAACACTGGAGATCACTGGTCAGATGTTATTGAGGAGTTCAGGGAAAGGTGGAGAATAGCATTGCTGCAGTAAAAACGGCTCCCGAGATAACTCAGGCACATGTCTGACCAAAGAAACAGGACAAGGTTATGGTCGGCCAAATCCCATTGCACTCCTCCAACACACACACACACACACACACACACACACACACACACACACACACACACACACACACACACACACACACACACAGAGAGAGAGAGAGAGAGAGAGAGAGAGAGAGAAACAATGGGAATATTGTCACATAGAAGGTGGCGAGTATGAAACATGTTCAAGGCTAATTGTTTGAAGGCCAATTTCAACTACGGTGAGAAAACACCTATCTCCATAGGGTCTCAGAAGAAGACAGTACACATACAGTACACTCTTTATACACATAAAGAGTCAACAAGAGAGTCAACAAGCTAATCTCCTAAATCTCCTAAACCTGTGGTCTGTACCCATAGCACATTCTACACATGGTGATGGGGGGAACAGGGCACAAACAGGGATGTTTGAACAGACTAGGCAAATACGCTTGTTGACAGATGCTACACCTGCAGTCTGTTCAAACTCTGAAGCTTCAAATGGACAAACACCACTACTGCACGAGTCCTCTTGGGCAGCATTCCTAAGGGTGTCATGTCTTAGACGAGCTCTTCATAGAGTTGGGTCTAATAGGTGCATGTGGGGGGTGATGAATACATGTTTCATACTGGCATTCGACCAGGGTTAAACCGGTGTTGATTTTTTTTAGTATGAAAAGTCGGACCGGATAATTTGACTCCACTTCTCAACTCACCACTTGACCTGGGTATGCCTCTCGCTAACGTAAAGTTTGACTATACATCCCCTCTTCAACAGACAGGCTGAGAGGCAACCCCCACCCCCAAATCTTTCTCCATCTCCTACCCTACGCATTTCATTTCAAATGGGCCTCGTAGAGAAAGAGGGCAGAGGAACGTCAAGCATGCAGAGTTGAAATGCATTCTGGGAACACAGACTCCAGCCAGTCCGGCCTGCTGTCACATTGAGCCTCGGGAGCAGTTCGTCAGTGGTGAGGAGGAATTACACTGAAGAAACAGAGAGAAGGGTGTTTTTCTACTTGAAGGAATGTTTGACCATTGACTAGAATAGAGCCAAGAGTAGAGGCGGTCGTCGGGGCTAATGCTGCCAGGGAATGCCTGACACACTATTCTCTGAAGCCTGGCACAATGAAAGGCCAATTTGAGTGTACTGGAGCTTTGAAAACACATTTACAACTCAATGCTGCGATCAAAGTGGAAACACACGCAGGGAGAAGCATTCTGGCTGGAGTTCCAAAGCTCCGTTCACATCTTTAGAAATAACAGAATTACAACACACACACACACACACACACACACACACACACAGCATACTTAATAATCTTTTGAGTTGAGAGGAAGCTGCCCAGGAAGAAAGCTACTTTAAATGTGCGGAGTGAAGGAATGACACTTTTATATTCAGTCTGTGCCAGCCGTTTGACCCTCAATAACAGTTTTAAGAAGCAGATAATGACAGAGAAATGAGAAGTGGAAAAAGCAGGATGTTGGAATGAGCGTAGAGAAAGTGTAGACTGCCCCACTCACACAGATCAGTTCAACACCTGGAACTCCCAACTAAACCCATCCACCTCCACGCTCTCATGGTCTTGAACACAAATGTAGCAACATCACCAAAACACAACACCGCAAAGCAGCAGTACAAATGATTCTAGCTTAGGTTGGACACTAATGGTGTAAGGACACACACACACACACACACACACACACACACACACACACACACACACACACACACACACACACACACACACACACACACACACACACACACACACACACACACACACACACACACAAACACACACACACGCACACGCACACACACACACACACACCCACCCCTGGTGGCAATGTCAATATAGCCTTGACCTAAATTCTACTCCAACCAAACGTGTGTTTATTTTGAAGGGGTTGTGTGTATGGTCTAAACCTGATAACAATGTTGCTTTCTCCCATGGAGGGTGGGCAGGGGGCTGGCATTCATTAAGCCTGCTTAAACACAGGGGGCCCAGGACAGTCTGTGCTCACCACTGTAATCTATGTCACTGTAAATGCACCTGTCCTTTTTAACACAGCACATTAGCTGGATTTGTATGGCTTTTCATGCATTAGGCTCTCAGAATTTGTGTCTGTCAAACAGAATTGCAGTTTTAATGAAGTCTTACAATTGCAGGAATTATAAGGGAACTTTTTCTCTGTGGTTTCCAGTTGGAAAGCCCCATGTATGGGGAGGACAGAGGACGGTATAATAGGGTCACCTCAGAATCAACAACACAGAGTCGCTAAAGCAGGGCTCAAACTAGAGAAGACATTTCTATATACCATCTACACCTCTACTTTAAAGTATGGAATATTCCACATCCAAACCCAGGCAAACTGTATATTCCAATAGTCTGTGAACCGTGTGAGAGAACCAGCTGCTATGCTGCTGATTGTACCACTGCCAATACAGTCAAACACTACACATAGTGGATGTGTAAGAGTTGATGTGTGAGTGTGGATGTGGATGTGTGAGTGTGGACATGTTCCTGTCCTAAGCCACCAGACAGGCCTGGTAAAGAGTCATTGCCCTGAATATTGATCAGCAGAAACCTCAGCTCACATTAGGCTCAAATATTCACTTGTGTGTGCCACCACACACACACACACACACACACACACACACACACACACACACACACACACACACACACACACACACACACACACACACACACACACACACACACACACACACACACACACACACACACACACACACACACAGTATGGCCTTGGGCTCTAGAAAGCAAACAATGGGAATTCTTCATGGTGCTATATAAATGAATGGAACTCTATTGATTTCTTAAGCGCTGCTTGTCTCGGACTTCCACAGCTATGGGGGAACAGCCACAGGAAGAACCTGGGGGAAACGACCCGCCATGCAGTACACATAACCGGCCTTCAAAGAGTTCACGAGAGGAGCAGTCCCCTGATCTCGCCCTCTCTCCCTCGCCCTCTCTCCCTCTCTTGCTTAACAGTCTTGAGAGGAGGCCATCACTGAGGGAGACACTGGATATGGGACTCAGAACACGTAATGGGCTTGGTGTACGCTGACCTTTTGACCCCATGTCTGTGTGTCTGTGAGCGAGAGTGTGTGTGAATGGAGAAAGAAAGAGAGAGAGACAAAGAAAGAATAAAAGATTGAGGTCTGACTCCCAAACACACAGAAACTGCTGACCATCCAGACCATAACAGTGTCTATTGTGACTAAGACAAAAAGGACTGTTCCTGCACAGCTGATAAGCCCTCCTCTAACGGTGCAACAACACCAAACCCAAAGCGTGTCCAGGTACCGGGTAAACTAAACAGGTCTCACATAATCTAAAACTAAACACCAGCGCTTTAGTTCATTACAATATTGTGTATTTCCCTCTCATTCCTGAGCACATCAAAGAGGCATTAAACCCGTAGCCTACTTCATGCTGACAACCTAGGCTAAACAGAAGCCTGTTAAAGAGTTACTGTATATATGTGTGAGATGCCAGGCTGCTGTCTGCTGACTATTCTAGCGTATTCCACAGGTTTCATACTGCCGTCATGTTCACTTGTCACCACACCAACGGATGTGTAGGGGGGGTTCCAAAATGGCCCCCAGGCCAGGGCCTCAGTGTGCTCAGGCATGCAGAAGAATGAGGTTAGCTGAACATGATTGGGTGGGAAGGGGCTTGGATGAGACCAAATGACTCAGATGCAAGTATTACTCTTGGTCGCTGTCATTCTTTCTCTCTTTTTTTTCTCTCTCTACATGTCTTTTGTTCTAGTGGTGAATGCACCAGTATGCCAGTGGACATACCCCCCCACCCCCAACTCTGACCTACTTTCAACAGACCAGGGGCTTTTCCTTTTGACAACAGATAGGACTTATCCATCAGACACAGACACACATACTCAGACACAGGCCTAAGACCAGAGCTGACCTGCTCCTCCTGCCAAGAGGTAAACAAAACAGCAGGCTGCCCATGACCGGGTCTTTAATCAAAAATCTGTTAGAAATTAATATTGTGGAACCACTAGAAAAACAAAACCTTATGTCTGGAACATGTCTTGATTAATATGAGCCACAGGAAGATCAGTGTGAAACTACAGATGTGTGTGCATGTGTGACAGAATGAGTGAGAGAGTGAGAGAGTGCGAGTCTCCGATGATAATGTGCCACAGCAGAGCATTCCCACAGGAAGTGTGGTTCAGTGAATGCTGCCATCAGCAGTAGCAGCTCTTCCTGCAGAAAGAAAACCCAAGTCTGGGGACAGTAGTGCCCCATAAACTCCCTCACAACAGCCAACACTCAACTCTTTAGACCAAACGTCCAGGAGACTGTCAATGTTTTTAGTTTAGTGGTGAAAATGAAGCCTTTCTGTACCACTTTAAAAGGGGAGGACCAACGCTGTCCTGGGCTTAGGAATAAGACAGAAAGAAAAGACAGGAAATGAGACCTGTTCAGAGGGCATGGGAGCAGGAGACAGACAGACATATATAGACAGAGAGAGAGAGAGAGAGACATGGAGAGACAGAGAGAGAGAGAGACAGACAGACATGGAGAGAGAGAGAGAGAGAGAGACACAGAGACACAGCACCATACCTTGTCTCTGGATGAAGACCCTGAGAAGGGGATGGGCAGAGGTGACAGCCTTGCAGAAGTTGTCGTCATTGTTGATGGGCAGCAGGTCTCCGTGCACGTCTGCGTAGCCGATCATGACCTCCATGTTGGCAATGCGGTGGATGTGCATGATCAGATGGTAAAACTCCTCAAACTTGCCTGGCTTCACACGGTCCACAGAGAACCTGCGGAACTCAGCTCCATACTGCACATAATTACAGACACACAGACACAGACACACACAGACACACACACACACACACAATTAGCTAAACAGCATTTCTCGAACTTATGCAGTGAATGAGATGACATGATCAAATGACACACATTTAAATAAACTTGAACAAATGATTTATTGAACCCATCGTGCAGACAAATGCAAACACACCCACGTGTATAAACTTGCCCATACTTGCACGTGCGCACACACACACACACACACCCACACCAGCAGGACATTGGATTTGGCTGCTCATCATGTGAACACTGCTGTGTTAAGAAGCGCCAAGGCTCATTTATCAGATTCACTCTAGGGCCCTCAGGAGAGCCGTCTCAACACTGGGGGGGTTAAACAGGCACAGCCACACACACACACACACACACACACACACACACACACAGACACACACAGACACACACAGACACAGACACAGACACACCAGCTCCTGGCACTCAAACCCACATTATTACACTCATTCTACATTCAACTCTTAATCACAGCCGGTCACGCAACATTTGAAACGCTCTTCCCATCTAGGGTGCTAACTGCTAAGACTTGAGTGATGGAAAGCTTGACTGAGAATAGCCTTATTGCTAATAATTTGCCCATCAATACAGATCTTGCTTTATTTGTGAATTTTTGGTAACCTATGATTCAGTGTTGTGAAAAGAGGATAGGCTTGTTGACAATAGAACAATGTGTGTGTGTGTGTGTGTGTGTGTGTGTGTGTGTGTGTGTGTGTGTGAGAGAGTGTGTGTGAGTGTGTGTGAGTCAATGAGAGGGAGTGCATGGATAGAGCCTCGTCCAGGCAACATAGAATGAAATAGTGAACAACAGAGGTAATAGTTGTCACGACTAAGCACTTTCTGCGCCATCTCCCTCTCTCGCGCACACACACACACACACACACACGCGCACGCAGACAGCATGACACACAAACACACACGAATACAAAGGCTTGTATGACTTGTGGATGTATGCACAGACACAGAAACACACAGGCTGGGATCATACACACAGGCTGGGCTTAGTCGCTCCCTGTAGCCGTTCTGTTTCATCACAGCAGTAATGAGTGAGTGTGCTGCAGAAGTATAATTATGCACTCAGAAACGGAGGCAACCATTAAAGCAGCACATCATCACGTGAACATCAGACTAGAGGGGGAGCAGGGCGGGAGCAGGAGCTGGAGGTTTGGGCTGAGGAGCAGGTGCTCAAGTCAAAGTTCCAAAGAACAGACACACACATCGTCTCTCTCACATGTGCACACACAGAATATATATATTTATGGAGAGAGAGAGAGACAGAGTCTCAGTTTCTCTCCCTCACAGAGACTCCACATATATTTGAGAATGTAGATCCTTCTCTTGCCAAGATAGAAGTTAGCAAAGCTACAGTGCTATGTTTAGCAGCCACTCTTCAGAGATGGGGACTAACTTGTTAGATAATGAATAGACATTAGAACACATTGCACCCTGGGGACGAGTATGAGGTAGCACTGTCATAGGATTCTGCCCGAGGCCCAAAGACTAATATTTACGCAAGAGATGCATTGCAGTCAGGAACGGCTCTGAATTCTATAGAACTAATTCTGGGGTCAATACTGCGAGCGAGTTGTTGGATTAGATCTGGTTTTCTACTGAAGGCTAAATATGTAACAGCTTCAGAAAACATCCATGTTGTAATGGGATTAATGTGATCGAGCCGTTTGCTAAATGTGCTTCATGCTCTCCCCCTAGGCCTCCTGCTGTCGCTGAGCATGCTCAGACACGGAATGGAACTCTCCAGAAACGGATCCACACATCAGTAACAATGACAGAACGGTCTATTCCACTCCTCAGAGAACTCTTACGTGTTCAGGCAGGAACACGCACACCACTGAGGTCTGACACACACACACACTCCAGGCCTCATGACAAACGGGATTAACCCTTCTCAGCTACATTCAGGTATGCTACGCTCATATTAGCTTGTGTTTTGGAGGTTCCAAATTGTGTCATTCCAAAAAAAGCAGGAGAACGTGTTAAGGCCAACCCAGCAGAGGCCGAGAGGCGGGCTTACGCTGCTGGACGTCAAACAGCAGATACATCTTAAGACACGGGAGCCTCCCCTTCTTGATAAGGAGGGATAATAAAAACAAAAACAGCAGACTGTCCCAGCTCCGCTAATCTTTCCGGGGCCACCTGTTGTACAACACTATCAGCGCCTGGCCCAGCGGAGGACATGAGCTCCATGACAACAAAGACCCCCGCAACCTCACGGCGGTAAACTCCAGTCAGTTTCCAGGAAAAGCTGTGGAAAAAAGACTCCTTGTGTCATGTGGGTGAAAAGATTAGTGAGTCATGGTGCTCTTCTCTTCTCAAGTCATATTGGTTGGGTGCCAGTTCTTCTCCGTGTGTATTGCTCAACCCAGAATGAATAGAACACAGGTGATGACACATTATGAGGAGGCCTTCTACATAAAGGCTGGCCTGATACCCTCTTACTCTTCAGCCTAGTACAACTGACCAGCACTCCCATCACAGGTTGAGTGGGTTGGCTCTGAATACCCATCAGGCTTTTTCACAGTGTTCTTTTGTGATAACTTCTTTTCATAGCGCAGGCCAAGAACTCTCGTGCCCGTCCTGTGTTCTTACAGACTGTGAGAAAGTGGCTCAATCTGCATCTCATTCCCCTTCTTTCAGACTGGAGGATCTGTCTAGTTTAGGGGAGCAGTCTAACCCCAGATTGGAGAGAGGGGTGTGTGTGTGTGTGTGTGTGTGTGTGTGCTGGGGGTTTTGTGGGGTCTTCAGAGGCCTCCTTTCATAGATGATGGGAACCTAACATTCCAGTCCCTGCTATGAATCAAATGATTGCTGAAGCTCTGGCTGCCTCAAACAAAAGATAGACAAGGAGGTGGGCACTATGCCCAGGGCAGGCACTCTTCTGATGAAGGCCTTCACAGACATGGCACATTGTTATGAACCCTGTCCAAACCAAATTACAATCCTAAACCTGGTTTGTACAACATCACCACCTGTACCATGATCTCATGGTAAAGCTAGGCTGTGTACCAAGGCCAGGCTCAAGAAGTTGAAGACTCTGAAGGTCCTGGTGTATCGTATTTAGCCTACTAAATAAAAATAAGAAATCACGGACATAAAGTGAAAATTAAAATGTAGCTGACATACGTAGCCCAAGTCACAGGTCGTACTTGCACTGTTGCTCAAGTGTTTTTCACTATCCCAAGACACCGCGTCACCCCTGAATCACGCCTGAACTTATTCACCAGACAAGCAGAGCAGCAGCACTTTATCTCTGTGACAGATATTGAGCGATTCCTTTACATCAAGATGGGATGTCATTATCTGCCCATGGTTGTAGGCAGAAGGGAGGCCGGTATGGTCCTGTTCGGGTGGAACTTAAAGACCCACTGCAATGTATCAGTCTTAAGTCAGTTTTAGTTCAGATTTGGTAAACGATGTAACCGAAGTACACTAACTAAAAGCCCTTCAAAGAGTTCGCGTGTTAGGCCATTCATTTAGTTACCAGACCAGTTATTCTCCATAGCAATAACACAACGTCGTGCAACGCTAAGCCCGGGTCATCAACTCGAGGTATTTGAGGCCATTCCGACAGACACAGCTAGGAATGGTAACATAGTAGCCTTGGGTAGTCTACATGGAAGAAAAAGTTTCGGTCTTGTCAATTTCGGTGGCATTTAATGGGTGATAAAATGTCAGGGCAAACTCCTGGGAACATGTTTTAGGACCGAGCACGTCAGATCCCGTTTATATCCAGAAACTCAAAAATTAGGAGGCCATCTGATATAGCGTATTACAATCCAGCATTTCATGATAGATTGGGGAGCTGAAAACATGACGCTCACTACACCATCTAAAGCATCCGAATTTTATACAATAGTGTAGCGGAGTATTGCCAAAGAGAGTTTTTGAGGGAAAACAGGAGCATCACATCACATGGGCTAGGCAAACATATCTAACCAGACATTCCAGATTTGCAACAAAGAATTCTAGAAGGAACAAACTTATTTCACCAACGCCACTATTCAAAACTTGGTTGCATGGTACTATAAGTGTTTCACAGACCGTATTTGTAAAAATCAAAACGATTAAAGCTTTTCCACCTTCAGTCGTGGACATCGGTGAGTTCGTGTTGCACTTTCGGATAGAATTTCCCTGATAAATAGTTTCTCTACAGTCTATCGTGTGGCAAAATAATCTTAACCTACCTTGCTTTTGACTTCAACGGCGTTGCAGTCCAATTGTCGTAAAGACGGCGATTTGTTAGCGATAATCCGACTCATTTTTGATTTCTCTTTTTAAAAGTCAACACTTTTGCCCGCTTCACGGGGCTACTCGGTTAAAATCCCGCGTCGTGTAAATGGAAAAGTTTTCCCTCTGCAGGTGTTGGACGCCTATATTCCACCTACGAGTGGTAGAATCCGTTCGGCTGTTAGTGAAACTTCAGCAGAAAAATTAAATGTTATGAAGAAATCAGCTATTCGGACTGGGGGAGTGGGTTAACTTTTAAAATGACATCATCGCTGCGCCCCACAAGCACCAGCCCTCCTACAATATGGTCAAGAAAACCATGAGCGGTTATACTCCCACACACCAGAGGACGCGCTTTTACATGTGCTATTTAGCTACTCCCCCCCCCCCCAAGCAGCCTGCATAACAATTTTGATTGTGTTAGACTACATATACCTAATCTTTTGTTTGGATAAACTGTAAGATACATTTCATTATTTGTCAAATCAACCTATAGCCTCAGAGTTCTTGTTACATTTTTTAAATCAAATAAAAATCTAGCTGGGTATATGAGGGTAAGAAATCCTTAACATGGGCTACAGCCTATGACGCAGCCTACTAATCGCGAGGCATGGGTTAGCTGAGAGATGCCATTCTAAATTCTGTTACACGATCGGGTCACCTGGGTGTCTCCAAGGCTGTGTTCAGCCCCGACAAAAACTAGCAAATCAAAACAGTGATGTGTTGGACACCCTGTTGTCTTAAGCAAGCAGCTGCAAAGGCCATTTTTTGCGTTCTTTTCGGGGGGGGGGGGGGGAGTCTAATGGAGGAGTCTAATGAAATCGGTTGAAATACGTGCTTTTTTAACTTTGTATTCTTATCTTGCATTTGTAATGGACTTGCATCCATTATGCGGACCACCTTTTAAATACGGTGGGGTTTATCTACATGTCGCTGCTGATTGGGTAACACCTCTGACACACCCACCAAACGAGAGAAAACGCACCTTAAAGCCCGTTGCACATTGTTTCGAGGAAACGTGTCGTTCAATCCGGAAACCGTAGCAAAACAGTGCAGACCATTTTCGGATTGAACGTGCCCCGGGTTTACTGCGATCTGGCAGCCTAGTGGCGCCAAGGCGGACAGCCGCAGCCGCAGCCGCTTCGTCCTGCTGTTATGGTCAGTTCGGGCAGCCCAAACCACTCCCTCACCACAATAAATAGCCTATTAGGTGCATTCCTGTCACATATAAGGCATATAAGATTTTCTATATTAAATTATTTGTATATCAAGACAATATTAATGCAGCATAACATTATGCTTAAATGAATAGGCCTACAGGCCAGTGTATAGTACAGAATCTATTAAAGGGCAAGACGTCATGTGATAATTACAATGCAATGCAAAGGTTTGCCAACTTGCACAAAGTACCCTTAGCTGTATTATCAATACAAATGATAGGCCTAGACCAGGCTTCTCTAACTTTTTAGAATTAATTGAGCAGTTAAAAACGTCACGATTTTATGTAAAAAGAGTGCTCAAACTCCGTAGATAATTAGACCTCTGCTGCCGTCATGTGGTGTGGTGCCCCCACACGAGCAAATTGTAGGCCCTCGATATAGGCTACACCAGGCATCGTTCTCCCTGACCACTAGATGGCAGTGTAACACCGTGCCATCATTCATCACAAAGTCTCCAATGTTAAACAGAGATGCACCAATAAGCATTTTAGTAGAGGAAATAGATTTTACGGGTGAAGGTTATACAGGCAGAAATAACAGAATTGTGTGTGTGTTTGAGGGGGGGGGGGGGGGGGGGGAGAGAGAGAGAGAGAGAGAGAGAGAGAGTATGTTTTTATTGTTGTTTGTTGGCCAAAAATCATTTATGATCATTATTACATTGGGATACTTCTGTTTCCTCCCATGTTGATGTTGGTGTTGTGGCACAAACTCTTTATTTGAGTTCTTGTTTCCGTAGTCTTTTTAGTGTTAACTGGATGGAGGCCTTCTTGCTGTGTTTCTATGTGTGTATGTGAGAGAGAGAAGTGATGAGGGGATTAGAGGGCCCTTTAGGGGGTCCCCACCTAGCCTGACCAACTCTGCATCACAGCCCAACCCCTCTCACCTCAGCGTTCCCAGCCGGGTGACCCCCCCCCCTCTAGTCCACTAGGCCACTCCCTCTCTCTCGTCTCCTCAGGTCTGTACGGTGACATCCCCCCCCCCACACACACACACACTGCCTCTCTCTCGTCTCCTCTCAGGTCTGGGTATGTTGAGACGATGGGAAACAGATGCAAGGGGAAGAAATGAAAGAAAAAACCTTCAACCCACATTCCTGTGTCTGGATCAGGCCTCCTGCTGGCCTGGATGGGGCCCCATAGGCCCTGGGGCGCTGGTGGAATCTATCAAACCAGACCAGAATCAGAAGAGACCAGAGGAGAAAGGACCAGGTTCAATGAGTACAAAATCTCTACAAAATACATTCATTTACAAACATCAAGGTAGCACTGCAAAATATCAACTGGTAACCTGGTATAGTGAATAGGTTAAGCAAAACCACTGCATCCCCCCTTTGTTCACCAAACTTAGACCAGGCTCCTGATTTCTCCTCAAGAAAATGCCCCGGCCTCCCCCAATGTACAACAAAGGTGAAGTACCAATTAGGCCATGCGCCTGCGTTGTCACTAATAAACATTAGCTTCACTGTGTGAGTTGCATGGCCGTCTCCTTATTAGGGAGCTAATCACTTCTGGCTCTGAAAGGGGTGTGGGTATCTTCAAGAACAAAAGGTATGATCTGCACTGCTTCTAAATGGATGCACATGTGTTATACTGATGTAACACTGCACGTTGCTCTGAGCTGAAACTGGGACTTTTCTTTTATTCCACATTCTTGTTATCATAGTGTAAAACATCTACTGTAACAGTCATGCTTCCTTTAGAGCTCAAGAAACTAACATCCAGCACCAGCATGTGTATGAATGTTAGCTACTTTAGTACTACATTGGAGAAGAGAGTGGATCTCTTGTCTGTCCACGTTGAGTCATATGTGGACACAGCAAACAGATCCAGTCTGTTCCCATCATTGAAGTCACAGGAAAGACAAAATGATATATTTCAATAACAAAACAATAGGTGATTTTTTTTGTAACAAAAAATAATTCATGTTCTATCTCAGTTTGCCAGTAGAGAGCACAAAGACCCCATTGGATAGAACAGTTTCCCAGCAGTGACACATAAAGCAAATAGGCTTGTTGAAACAGATTATACTGCCTTTTCATTAATCTAGTCGTGCAGTGAAAAAAGGATTTTTTTCTTTGATATAACCATGCTCTCTGCTAGGCATGTTCTTCACCATATTAAAAAGATGCACCTCACTGAAGTCAGGGATCATTTTTTTTCTCAGAATTCCTGAGCTCCGACTTTAAGTGATGTTTAATTTGCAATTTTCTGAGTTGTCTGGTATGCGGCATTAGATCATATCATCTAATCAAAACTATGATATCATGGTGATTGGCTAAGAGCCACATCGGTCACATCCCAGTCCTTTCCTTGCAGAGGGAATGACGCCTCCTGGCACCCATCCGTCTTCCTCTCTTAGGCTGCCCAGCACCTCGCTATCCTATCATGCCATTACACTGACCATGACATCCTGAACACACTGGAACCACAAGAATGGCTTGCAGACCATCCCAGACAACAGATGAAGGTGTCAGGTTGCATGTCCAGCCCCACTGTGTATGACTCTTGTGTGTATATGCCTTAGTGTGTCCCAAGACTCGTCATCCTAATCATGAGATTCATTTCCATACAAAGAATTGGGATTAACGATTTCATTCCCAAAAAAATGACAATAAGAGCCCGAACCGCACAACAACTTGTCCAAGTCCAAAACCCATGTATTAACATTGAATGCTATAACTACTTTACATCTTAGTTGCTTTTTAGGCTTTGTTAAGCAGAGCAGATTTGTACATAATCTAAATAAACCAAAATGAACATGTTGACCTTCTGTGGTTTGAGCCATTTCTCTAGGGTCTCCAGCATGTTTCCAGCATGTTAGCACGTCCCCTCAGAGGTAGCGTTTCCTGCACAAATGCACATGTACTCTCTTGCCAAGCTGACAATCAAAGGAAACCCTGCTTGGCTGCCATGCCACCACAATAGAGGATTTAACACCATTACTGAGAGTAAAAATGCTGATCCTCCTGCATGGCCCCTTACACACACACACACACACACACACACACACACACACGCATTCACACTCTTACACACACACACGCATTCACACTCTTACACACATGCATTCACACTGTTACACACACACGCATTCACACTCTTACACACAGACGCATTCACACTTTTACACACAGACACGCATTCACACTCCTACAAACACACACGCATTCACATTCACATTCATTCACCCAACACATCTGGGTGCACACACTAGAATGCACAAAGCTACTACACAGATACTCATGAACACAAACATTCACCAAGAGTGTAAACTTGATTTTATTGTGTTCTCACTTCTAATCTGAGACAAGAACAAAACTGTTAACACCAAACTCTCAATCCCATTTCAGACTTAATCTGAAGAGTCACGCTTCCAATCCAGCAAGTCTCATCTTGCTGAGAAGAAGTGAAGCTAATTCATAAGAATTCAAATGAAGTTTATGTGCATTCCTCAGTATGTTTTATGCTCTATAATCCCTCATCCTCTCTGGTGATTATTCAGTCTATGAATATCCTGACATTGCATAAATGTACGTATATGTGTATGACTGTCTTTGTAATTGTGTGTGAGAGCCTGTGCACCT